>NC_079213.1:72526080-72613955 GCF_029633865.1 Lampris incognitus | reverse complement strand
AAGGGATTGACTTTAGTTTTTAACAGAACTGTCTGTGCAATACTTGTTAGCAATGTAAGTAAAGCAGATCTGTTTAGAAGGTTCCACAAGGCCCATCCTCCTCGCACAAATTCAAGAAAAAGCACTTAAAAGGTGCATGTTAATTCAGCTGAATATACATTCTATTTAACAAGCCAGCCACGTATGTATTCTTCTTTTCTTCCTCTCTGAAGTGGGAGACCTGTCCAATGAGCTCGTGAGGCATTTCCTGATCGAGTGCACGCAGAAGGGGGTGCGACTCAAAGGCTGCCCCAACGAACCCTACTTTGGTGAGGAGGCTTATCTTTCATCGCTGCCCTGTGAGCACTATTTTTACAACACGCTCTGTTCTGTCTGAGCTTCATACAGTGAACGACAAAATGGACATGAACTGACCTTGAGACCCAAGGCCGCATGCCGGTCCCACCCAGTCTTAAAATGCAGTATTGATCGCACCTTACATTCAGAGGCTATTCGACTTTAACAGAAATGGAAGTTCTGTAGTTATGGGACAGGCACTGAGACATTTTATGGATGCATCACAGCAATAAACACACACACACACACACACACACACACACACACACACACACACACACACACACACACACACACACACACACACACACACACACACACATGCATGCACGCACATGCATACACAATGCATGTGAATTATAACAGATTTTCGACAGTACTGTCTGCAGGTCAGCACATTTGTTTACTTCCCTAACAACCCTTTAAACTTCCTATCATCTTGGCTCAAAGCAGTTAGAGTAATGAAGTGGGTTTGATGAGGTTAATCTGCCCCCTCTATTGGTCAGTACTGAGAAGTGCAGTCAGCTCCTTTACTGGGCTTATGCTGTATGTCAACGTGGTTTCAATCAATCAATCAAGTTGCATTTTTTATAGGCGAATTATTATTAGCAATTATAGCATTAGTAATAGACAGTTTATTTACATTTATTTGGGTATTGTTTTCTATTCCTGACAGGAAGTCTCACTGCACTGGTGTGTCAGCACTCCATCACCCCTTTGGCGTTGCCCTGCAAACTCATCCTTCCTGACAGAGGTTGTGTGTTTTTGCGTGTGCGTGTGTGTGCGTGTGTGTGTGTGTGTGTGTGTGTGTGTGTGTGTGTGTGTCTGTGTGTGTCTGTGTGTGTCTGTGTGTGTCTGTGTGTGTCTGTGTGTAGCTGCATAAATGTGTGTATATCAAGAATTACATTCAATACTGGCACTGTATCACTTTTTAATATCTGTATCAATTACAAGACATGGAAAGATATCCAAACCTACATCTGGAATGCTAAGACCAAACAAGGAGAATTCCAGCTCTCTTTGTGTTAATGCAATTAATGTATATTATAATCATCCTCTGTTTGGAAATATAGTGTGGCAACAAAATACAGACCGCACTCTGTTGTATCGCACAGTGTGCCTCCATTCAACAAATTAGGTTGTAAAAATAATTTTAAAGCAATTATTAATTTTTGTAAGTCTCCATTCCAACAATACTCAGCCGTGTGTGTGTGCTTGAGGTCATGTAACATATGTATGAGGTCAGAAGTGTGTGTTTCACAGAGAAACCGTATTCTTGGTCAGTCAGCTCCCTTGTTTGTTTGTTTTTAATCTCAGACCCCACAGAGGAGCTGAACGACTCGTCTCCACAGACAGCCACCAACTCGGCGGCTGAGCTGCTCAAACAGGGAGCAGGTACTACATGGACTCCGGGGAGGCACACTCGCCACATCTCCATGTGTTTATTTGGTGCAATGTTCTCTCTCTCTATCTGTGTGTGTGTGTTCGACTCCATATCAATGTGTACGCATCTTGTGTGTATGTTGTGTGATGTGTGTGTGTGTGTGTGTGTGTGTGTGTTGCATGTGATATGTCAGCGTAATTCAATAATTGAATCAATTCACCCCGTCGTGCAGTTTTGAAAGTGTATTCAGTCTGCTCTGTTTTTCCACTCCTTTGCTTTGTGTGTGTGCTTTGTGCGTGTATATTATGGTGCAGCCTGTAATGTGTGGTACCTGGGCTCCGTGGAACTGGAGTCACTGACAGGACATCAGGCAGTTCAGAAGGCGACCAGCGTGATCCTGGCCATGGACCCCCTGCCTACCTCCACCGTGGTCCATTTCAAAGTGTCCGCTCAGGGCATCACACTCACAGACAACCAGCGGAAGTGAGTGGCCGAACACGAGCGATTCACACACAACGAGATGTGCGAGTCTCAACACACACCGACACGCATCCATATACGGCACACGTTGTCTCTCCTCTATGTGTGTGGTCACAGTGTAGTCTCTGTTCCTCCAGACTTTTCTTCAGGAGGCACTACACCGTCAGCACAGTCATATTCTGCTCCCTGGACCCACAGGGCCGCAAGTGAGTGTTCGCCTCCGGGCCGAGGAAGATGTTAACTGTGAAATAGTCATCCAAATATAAATCTGACGGACTGCAAGTGTGTAATGATTTTAAAATGCTGATCTCTCCCAAACAGATGGAAGAAAGACAGTGCTTGTAGTGCAAAGTAAGTTTCTTTTTAACTAGTTTATTACTATTACATTTTCTCAAAACTACTCCACTGGGTCTTTACTTCTACCTATTTCCTTCTTTCACTTCTTCTCTGCTGTTTGTCTATTTCTTTGCAAGAGTTTCCCCTTCGCTCTGTTTGTGCGACACTGTTTGTGTGTTTATGATGGGTTTGTTTGTTTGTTTGTTTTCCATCAGCGTCTATAGAAGAGCGTTTCACATTTTCACACTAACTACATCCTGGTTCAAACGTAATTCCTGCACAGCATTGGTCATGCTGCATCAGGAGCCTGCTTAGTGGTCTCACAGGAGATGTAAAGATCCGGACAGTTCCACAAAAAGGGAATATAGCAAGGAAACGTGAACAAAATATGGTGTTAAACCCGTATTTATGATTGACTATCAAAGTCATTGAGTACATTGCATTTCTTCTGTCATAGTGTAAGGGCTACAGCTGTTTCCAGGCTGGTGCTCAGAGAGCCGCATGTCTGCATATGAAAGAGAGACTCTCAGTACCCTTCACCATAGCTGAACTTACAGAATGCACTGATAACGTAGCTTTAATGGTGACAAAAAGAAGGGGAAAAAAAGGTTTGCACTTGAAAAAGCAAGCTGACAGAACTTATTCTGCCCTCAATATACCATTTTCTTCATGTATTTTATTTCCGTATGCAGAGGATACAAAATCACAAATGTTTCGGCTTTTACCCTCTGCAGGGTGCTTAGCATCAAATCTTCAGTCACTTGCACCGTTACTGTTACCCAGGTGGCCCTGACATTCTGCTTTCATTCATATCAAACTAAATGAACTGTGTGTGTGAGAGAGAGACATGCAAAATCACACACGGACACACACAAACACACACACACATATCAAAATGAGTCAATAAAAGAATAAAGGAAATCAGAGAGTAAAATATTGGGCGCCGCTGCTGTAACACGTCTGTCCCTTTAACATTTTATTTTCTCTCTCTCCCTCTCTCTCTCTCTCTCCCCTCTCCATCCTGTTCTCTTTTGTCAGGATCTTTGGGTTTGTGGCGAGGAAGTCTCAGAACGGGACTGAAAACGTGTGCCATGTGTTTGCCGAGCACGACCCCGAGCAGCCAGCCAGCGCTATCGTCAACTTTGTCTCGAGGGTCATGATCGGGTCTCACAAGAAGTAGAGGACTCGCAGTAAGTGAAGCTGCAAGGACAAGGGATCAGCGTTCCTGTTCCGGGGATATGAAAGCGATGCTTGCAAAGGTGACCATGGACTAGCCTCTTCAGGCATCTTTATTCCCAGCTTCCCAAACTCAAAAAAAAAAAGAGAAAAAAAACCCCCAAACAAACCCAGATGCTCCAACACATGGTTTTGTTGGTACTTGCTGCACTATGCCTTTGTGGACTTTATGGATATTCTCTACATTACAGGCTCTCGCCACCAGATGGAGCATACGCTTTTCTGTCATGCATATACTGTAGTCGGACTTGCAATTGGTGCAACTTGCAGCCATTCAAATCTGAGATAACTGCTTATGGTTGAGTCTCCGGGGGGAGGTTTTCTTTGTACATAGGATTAAATAAGTATTGTAAAAAGAGATGCAAAGTGAATGTCAGATATTGGTGTTGTATCAATATGCTTTCTCTGACCATTAGTTTGTACCCTATCGTCTGTACTGTGCCTTATTATGTTGTCATTGCACCAAATAGGCAGTGTAAGCAGACAAACATAACATGCTTAGTTTTAATTTAACTTGGAAAAATAATATACAGTCACCAGGTGAACACGTTATTTTGGAGTATTTTTTTTATATTCTGTTAATGTTATTGCACGGTTAAATGTATGTACTAGGTTTCCTAACCACTTCTGATACTTCTATAAGCACAGGCTGTTGTGGGCACCTTCAGATATCAATCTCATTATATTCAACTAATTTTGCTGTCACATGGCCAAGGCAAGGATATAAATTTAGGCACTATTAACAGACGAAGTCAATGACTTGGTTTTCTCATACTAAAGATGGACTCTATGTTGTGTTTATATATTGCTTAAAGTATTTATCCCTTATCACAGGTGTACCTAAGTGAACCCTTTTTTTCTACATACTTGTCATATATTTTTGTATGCTAACACATACCGACGATTAAATTTGAAACAAGTGTACCTCAAACACATGCAGCAATGCAACATTTCATGAGGATAACATCATGTGGCATCGTTTAGTGCTATACAGTCTGCAGTTGTGTACTTGTGTATTGTCAACATGTCTCCCTACGGTTGCCATGGAAAGATTCTCATGCAGTCATTGTCTCTGATTCGTAAGAAGAAATGTCGGGCTGTTTGGGTGCAAGGAAGACTTTTTATTTCTGCGATAAGAGGCAATAATTTGCTCCGTGTCGTTGATTCACCATCCTTGGAGTAGTACTCTCTTTATCTTGTCATCTCGATGTTAAAGGTCTCAGTATCAGTAATATGGCATCATTAATTTTGAGACCTAATGAAGTAGCTCCCATCTCTTACCAACTTCAATCTTTTGCCAGTAGGTGGCGGTAATTAATCAATAACATGGAAAACGGCTTGCTTCCAAGTATGGATTAAGTGTTTGTAAGTGTTTGTATTGGCATGGGACAGATACAGTTAAATCTTCTGAACGTGCAGAACTTTGGCTATTCGTCTGTCGTACAAATCCAGCTGAAAGAAAATTGGCTTTTAACTTTTCATTTCCCTCTTCTCCTACTCTTTTTTCTTCGTCTTCTGTTTCCCTCTCTCTGTTTCTCTCTTTCACCCCCTCGCTCTGTAATAATCATACTCATTTTGTGCAAAGAAACAGCTGCAGATCAATCTGTGCAGGTCCACACACGCCAGCAGAACTGACCTCTTAAAAAAACCCAGTGTGTGTGTGTGTGTGTGTGTGTGCACGTGTGCGTGCATGCATGTGTGTGTGTGTGTGTGTGTGTGTGTGTGAGATTGGAAGGAGGTGAGCACTTTTGGTGAGCACATGGTAGGTCAGGATGTTCACAAGTATGACAGGATTCCACACACAGGATGACTGAAGACAGAAGGAGCTGATGACTGCATTCCCCCGTTCGTGTCTTTAAGAAGACCAGATGAAATTATGTTCATTATTGCAAGACTATATTCAATCACCGTGTCCCTGCACAGTGAGACAGTGCTGAGACTGGGACTAGCACAGACAGGGACACATCACACCCTGTCAGCCCAGCTGTCTACGGTCCTGCCTGGCTAGCAGGGAGAGGGATGGCTGGGGGCGGGTGGGGGAAAGGGCTAGTGGTGATTGCAGTGTGTGTGTGTGTGTGTGTGTGTGTGTGTGTGTGTGTGTGTGTGTGTGTGTGTGTGTGTGTGTGTGTGTTTGAGTGGGGGTGGATGACCTCACCAACAAGGGAAACTTTCCCACAGCCTGCACACAAAGAAGGCCATCAAAAGGTAAAAAGGATGAGAAAGAATATAAATTTAACACAGTGTGTAAAAAGAAGCCAACGTGTGGAAGAACAGTCTGTTGGGGAGAGTCTCTTCTGGAGAAGGAGTTGTCTTTCTTTTCAGCGCAGAGATTTCTGGATTGATAGAAGGTAGGGCAGCACTTTTGCCACAGTAACAACAGAAGGGCAGACAGAGAGAGGGAGAGAGAGAGAGAGAATAGGACCTAGAGCAGTGTTCGCCTCACTGTTGGAGCCCTGAACGTGGCTTGGGTCCTTCTTTTTTTTTTGCTGAGTCACCTGCCGCCATTTTGTCCCCTGGACCTCTGCATGCACATCCTACTGCACTTCCTGTCAGCCAGCCTGTGAGCACCTGGTGGCTCGGCGGTTTCCATAGACACCGCTGGACGACATCACATTCCTGGCATTGCTAGCTCCAAATGGTGTTTGGAAATCCAAAGGCCTGCTTCCGTTTGGGAATGCCTGCTTCACAGAGTCCCTCTCAGCCTCTGATCCCTGGCCTCCTCTCACTTTATTTGAGTTAGCTATTTAAAGCCCATATGAAGTGTACAGCTACTCTGGCTACACAGGGGAGCAAACACACACTCCAACTCACACACTTAAACCACAGTAGCTCACACATAATCCTTCTCTCTATTTTTAATTTGGTGGTCTGAGGGGACTCGGCCTGCAGGGCTGACTGTGACCAGTTTGACAAAGTTGTTGATTTTCTTCTTCTTTGGTTGTTGTGCCAGCTTTTTGGGGGGGGGGCAGTTGAGGCGGGGTGGGGGTGGGGGGGTACTTCCGAAAACTTCCAAGAACTGTGCTTAAAACATTTAATATACCAGGAAAAAAAAACGAGTTATGGTGACACACATACTCACTTATATTTTGACACACTTTTTAAACCCACTCACTTACACACACATTTTTAAGAGATCAGCCTACGTGCTCTCAGGCACATGCTGAGAAAGCAATGCCTTTGTGGCACGCCTCTTCATTGCATTGTCTCTGATACGACTCATTGAAACGCGCACACACAGACACACACATACACTCACAAAGGCATGGGTGCTTGGGTATCAGCATCAGTCTTAATGAACCTGTCTCTAGGAGGCGAGGCGGGGCAGGGTAATATCCCACACAAAGAGCTCCCACTGGGCCACAGAGCCAACCAGAGGCCAACAGATTAACTTTCATTACATCAGCATCCTCACAATACACTTAATGAGGGAGGGAGGGATTGTGTGTGTGTGTGTGTGTGTGTGTGCGTGCGTGCGTGCGTGCGTGCATGCATGTGTGTTGGCTCTCATGCCATTGCATCACTAATTAAATAGGATGACTCACTTTTGCTGATTCAGTGGGTTATACTGCACTCACTCACACATGCATTTAAATATGCACACACACACTCTCGCACACTAGCTGTACCTACTGCCACACAAAATATCTGTAAGTGCATTGAATGAATTTTAGCCGGTGTATCAGAAGCATGTGCAAGTTTTAAGTGTACGTGTAAGGCCTGCCTCTTTGTGTCTGGCTGCTTCCTGCTTCTTTCTAAAGCGTTTTATTAGATGTGACGTGCCTTTGGTTCGTGTTTCAACCTTTTTTCATCTTCAGTTTCAACCTCCTTCTTTGTCCTTTTTAAAAAAAAAAAATTTATTTCCTCTGCTTTACTGGCTTCTCCCGTGCACTTATAAAATTTACTGGATGTGGGAACAAAGTAGCCAGTATGAGTGTATCTGTGGAGAAGAACACATGCACCCATCTGATCCTTTTCTCCCTCCCTCCCTCCCTCCCCCTTCCACTCGCTCGCTCTTTCCCGTTAGTATTTTCATTCAGCATTTCTACCTTGTGAGCAATCCCATGAAGAAGAGTGTAATGAGTTTTCAGAAAACATGACCCAGATTTCTTTCTCTCTGCAGCCAGGTGAAGAGAGCAGAGCATAGGAGGGGAAGGGGGGGCGGTCAAATAAAATAGATAAACTCAAGGATGATGAGAGAGAAAACAAGAAAGAAAGCACGGAAAGAAAGAAAGAAAGAAAGCACGGAAAGAAAGAAAGAAAGAAAGAAAGAAAGAAAGAAAGAAAGAAAGAAAGAAAGAAAGAAAGAAAGGCGGTAGTGAGACCGAGAGAAAAGGGAGAGTGTAAAAATAGAAAAGGGTCGTCTGGGATGACCTCACAGTGGGCACCAGTGTGAAGGTCCTCCAGCACTGTGCCCGCTATTTTCACCCTCAACCCCCCTCCTCTCTAGACCCCCGTCCTATCCAGGGGGTTGTCCGGGGCAACTGTGGAAATATGGAACAAAGAAAGGCATCTGCCAGTGCCTGCCAGCTGTTCTCCTCCAAACATCTGACCATCTCCCTCCACGAGGAGCGCCGCTCCGCCTGGCTTCTCCGGACGGGAACTACTCACGGTGGGAAAGTTGATTATAAAATTGATTTCAAACGTCTCAGTGGAAACTGAAACTGTGAGTAAATTAGAGCTAAAGTTTATTGGGAATGGCTGTTTGCATCTACGGAAACTGGGGGACACCTTCCTTGGGGCTTAAATATGGGACAGTTTCTAGACAGATTGACCACTAGTGTGTTAAAGACTGGACAACATCAGAGGTTTTACATGGTGTGGCTAATTACATCAGACAGAAGTGATGAAATCGTATGGCTTTTTTTTTTCATTACTAAACAGTCAACTATTCAGGCTGGGTCCAGCAAGCTCGAGCTGTCAGGGAACATTGCCAGGTCCCCTCCTCCCCCAGACTGTCCTATGATGTCATGATGTAGCAGGGGTGTGTCTGGGGGTGTGTTTGGGGATATGTCAGTAGTGGTGTGTGTGTGTGTGTGTGTGTGTGTGTGTGTGTGTGTGTGTGTGTGTGTGTGTGTGTGTGTGTGTGTGTGTGTGTGTGTGTGTATGGGGGCAGGATAACAATGATGGCTGAACCCTTGACCTTCTGGTCATGACCCTCCAGCCAGGGGTCGCCAGCCATGGCGTTCCCTCACGTGGCGACTGGCCTGCTGTTAGCATTAGCCTGGACTAATGACCCAGGGTCCTGACCTCAAGGCGAGAAGGTCAGGGAAGACCCTGGACCAACGCCTTCTTTCTCTTGCTCAACAGGAGTGTTCTCATGCGTATCTGCACACAAATCCCAAATGAAACGCATTTATGCTCAACATGTCCACAAACATAAATTCAAAAGATAAAAGTCATGTAAGCCAGCATGGGCACATTACTGCAGAAATGATTTATACACTTAAACCAATGCCCACACACACACACACACATACACACAGACTCAAATAAACACAGGAATGCATCCTTGCATGTGCACACAATCCCATCCAGGTAGAATTACCTCCAACATAAACATCTACACCCAGAGAGAGAAACACACCCCCTCTCAGGAACAAATTCCAGTATCTGGAGCTTTGCCATAGATAAGTGTCTTGTGTGACTGGGGCACATGGGCCGAGTTTGGGCTAATTCAGCACCTGGGAACCCCTCCACAGGCCTCCTCCTCCCCTACTAACTCCCTCCCCGGGAACAAACCCAGCCTTGTGCAGCTCCCAACAATGTCAGTGACACTCTACACTGCCCCATTGCTACTAATTGTTAGCTCACAATGCTTCCTGGTATTGTGCTCAACAATGCCCACTCTGAATAGAGAGACTAACCTACTTGTATTGTCGCTAATTGGTTTCTTGAGAGGAGGAGAAAACAGGGAGAGAAAGGGAGAGAGAAGTTGGTAATGGACTGCAGTTTCATTGGAGTTGCCAGTAAATAGAGTTCACAAAGGGCTTTGTGGGGTCGAGGGCGGAGGGTCGGAGGTGAAAAGGAAGAGGTGCACCTGCACTCTCCACAGGCCGACAATGAGCTTATTCAGCTGCTCTGCCCAGCAGGACGGTGGAGGTTGGAGGCAGTGCCTGTCTCACAGCCCCAAAGTCCAAGAGTCCCAGACAGTGGCTCCCATGCCACCCTCACACAGGCATCTCTATTCAGACACACAGATGGAAAGTGAGCAATGCATATATCTTGGAGAGACACGAGGAACTCAGATGTAATTATTGCTGCTACCTCATTTGTAAAACTTCTTTTTTTGTGGTAATTTTCCCAAAATTCCAATATATTCTCAGTTACACGTGGTCCTAGCTAAAGCAACCAAGCGGTATCATAGAAAAAGTGCGAAAGCAAATATACAAAGGAAGAAAGAGGAGGTCATGCACACGGGGGAAGAAGAGCGCTGCCGTGTCAGACAGACCGGGCTGATGTTGAGAGAAAGGGGGAGGGGCACAGAGGTGACCCACTTTCACAAAGGTGTGTGTTGGGAGTGTGAGAAAGCAAGAGAGACGGAGTTAAAGATAAACTTAGCCTTTGTGTTGCTCTCTCTCTTTGTGTGTGTGTGTGGGGGGGGGCGCATAGGCTGAAAGTTGTGCTACTAAACAACTCAATTTCTTTGCAGTTATTTCTTGAGTGATTGTTGAAATTGATTCTCGAAACTCTATATTTGAAATGTTTTCAGAGAAAGTGCGTAATATTTAAATTCATAAGATAAAAGTTTACGTTTTCAAGTCGCGGACAAGCCATTTCAAATTCTCCTTTCCAACCCGTTTAAGATCGTGGCAACACCCGCCCTCCAGTAAAACAAGGCAGCGAGGCCGAATCCATGTGTCCGGACTTCACGGCGGGACTCTGCGGGCACATCCCCGGGAAGTGCGCGAACGCCGAGGGCTGTCCAACACCACAATTCATCCAGTCCACAAGGGGCCTCAAGCGGACTTTCTGAAGACTTCCAGAGTCCGCTTGGGACGCAGACTTCACAGAATTAATTACCCACAATTCATTGTAATACAGACGTGTCAAAAAAAAACGAAAGGTCTTCCATTGTAAGTAATAGGCTACCCGATTATTTAGTCATAGTCCCGCCCTTATTTACAAACATTTCTGTATTTGAATGCGTGTAGCCTATATGTTGTATAGAAATGTATGGATATAATTTTGTTCACTCAAAAAAAGCTTATAAATGGGATTTATATGTTGTTATCCACAGGGAGAGATGCGCATACGCGTTTCCACAGCAACGAGTGAAGCGGACTTGAACCTGTTTATAGCTTTGCAGGCTCGCGCCCTGGTAGACTTGACGTGATGACGGTAAACAAGTCACTGTACGTGCGACTGCAAGTAGCGGGACATCTGGATTCAGCCAAAGCATTTATCAGATGTATAGCATGTGATTACCCAGCCGGGCACAGGAGTATCTTTCAAGCAGGTATGAATATATCATGACAGTATTCACATTCACTCAGTGGATTAATTAGTCCGTGCTTTCACATGCTACATGAACCCCCTTGTCGCGTGACGTAAGAGCTGCGCCGTGAACAAGATGCGCGCTCAGAACGTGTGGCAAAACATGGCCGAGAACGAAACCCACAGATGAAAGCGTATAAAACCCAAAATTAAACGGAGAAAAGTTAGACATTTGAGAAAATGGAAATCTGAGTATGTTGAAGGTCTAAGCAAGGAAGACCGAAAGCATTATAAGTCGAAACTTACGCTAAGCACTGGAGAAAAACCTCCCGGTCCGTTTCTGCTTGCTGAAGCTCATTGGACAAGTGACATCACGAAGTTGCCAAACACCGGCTGGAGGAATGTGACTGGACACCTCATAGACACACCAAGTATAGTTACGAAAGAATCAGTGAAGTATTAGCATCCAGATCTTAATCAGGAAAATCATCAGTGAGAGACACCATAGGGTGATCAGTCCTTGGAGTCTGTCACAGAAGGCATACAAGTATGTAGAAGCATACGATTACTTTGTTGGAGGACATGTCCCAAGACTGCTTTTACCATCCGTTATCGAAGGAAAACAAGTTTTGCTTCATCAAATCAGAGGTAAGCCCTCGTAGTTTAATTGTTTGTACGGTTGAATTATTTGTATTCAACAAAAGTTGAATTGTTTGTACGATTATGAGATCGAGGCTGGAGTCAAATTATAACAAACATCATGACAAAAGAAAGCTGATGGAATCATCGTCATTAGACTTGAGGAAGGCTAGGCATTAACAACTCACACGTTGGTTTGGCAGTTGCTCTACTAGGACAGCATCACATTTAGAGCTGGTACTTACGTATGTTCAGTCACAATACTTATTAGTGTAAGAAACGGATACACACCAGATATGAAATGTTCTCCGCTAATCTTCGCGTTTGATATTTGCTCTTCTGACCACGTCGTCCAGTCCTCCCGACGGATCGCATGAGTCCACGCCTGTCTTCTTCGTTTTCCCCCCGGCTGTTTTCCCTTTCAGCATGCGATAAAACCGCGGATGCTTGTTTTTACCACCTTTACGATTGGTACATCTGACAGCGTAGCAACTGTGAGGCATTTCGTTTCGTTTTAAACCAATTTCTCCGTGATGATCTCATCGAAAAACACCAGACCCGTGGCCCCCTTTTGCCTCACAATCTGCGCACGCACATTTGGCACATGTAACTAAGGGAACACGTCTGTGCTAGCTTTGCTAAGCAAGCTACAGGTACCTCGCTCATATCAAGAAATTAAAATTTGAACTACGATTGCAATGAATATATACAATTACAATACAAGTTAATGCAATTCCACTTAAAGAATCACTCATCCTTTGACTGCACATTGTTCAAATTCAGTTAAATCAAATGAAATTCAAGTTCAAGCTCGCACTCCTAATTTTATAATGCACATCTACATGTATTTAGTATTTAGCAAATATGTATTTAGTTATTTGAGTATACTCATACCAGTTTATATGTTTGCGCATACTGAGCCCCAAGGGCAATAATCTGAGACTACGTAGGCTAATTGCTCAAACATAATTAAAAGACTATGGGCGATTGTTTATTTAGGGCTTCCATATCAGAACTCGTGCTGAAACATATTGATAGCATGAGCTGCAGACCATGAGCCCAATTCTCCAATTCCTTCGTTTTTTAATTCGTTTGTCACTCATTCTTTCTCTTGTTTTCTTAGTCAATTTTTGGCATCTTCCTCCATTGCCTGGCCTAGTTTCTGAAAAAGGCTCACTTAAGTACTCTGCACAATCTTGTCAAAAGAAAAGTAAAGAGTTTCTGGTTCTTCCACTTAGTCACACACACACACACACACACACACACACACACACACACACACACACACACACACACACACACACACACGTTATATGTTGCCCCAAAGTCCCAAGGCCATGTTTTTGTTTCCGTTGTAAATGTAACAGGGTAAATGCAGTTGCTGCTGACAGAGGATTCTGGGCATTGAGGCACTCCCAGAATGTAAAGTCTGCAGTGTTCATGGCTACAGCTCTATGGCTGGAAAGGGTATATGTTACAGTGTATGTGGTTTGTTTGTATGTGCACATGTGTATGTGTGTGTGTGTGTGTGTGTGTGTGTGTGCATATGTATTCATGTGTAATGATATGTACCACTGAACACCTTTTGTCTTAACTGTGTAAACACATGCATGCACGCACACACACACACACACACACACACACACACACACACATACAGAGTGAAACAGACACACATACAAAGTCAGCCTGACCACAGACCCATAGCTAGTGCAGCCCTACAACTTGCATTAAAAGCGGACACTTGGGGGGAATACCTGGTCGCAATGTTCCCAGCATATCTGCATGAGAGAAACATCAGAATGATGGAGAAAGGGGGAATAAATGAAGCAACGGATGGCGAGGCGGGAGCTAAAGGAGCAGAAAAAGAGATTGAAAAGTGGGGGATGGGAAGGGAATGCAGAAAGCAATATACAGGAATGGGTGAGGGGTATGCTGTCGAGCGGCTGTGAACGAGATAGTGAAAAAGTGAGTAAGTGAGAGGGAGTGTGAGAGATATATTGGAAGAAAAGCATATGCACGTGTGTGTGAGAGAGAGAGAGCGAGAGAGCGAGAGGTGTTAGTGCTTTTTAAATAGCCTACGTGGAACACCAAATCCCCTCAGCAGCACATCAGCTGACTGACTGCCACTTGCCAAGGAGAGGGGGTGGGGGGGCTTATAACTCTCTTCCCTGACACATTCACCATGCAGCGAGAAAAAGAGAGAGAGAGAGAGCGAGAGAGAACGAGAGCGATCCTTTATCCACATTGGCCCAGGAGAACTATCCTGTCTAAACATAGACCTAATGGTGCACTGGAGACTGGGGAAAGAAAAAGACTGTCAAGAGAAAAAGAGTATGAAAGAAAGAATGAACGGAGGCACAGCTCACCTGTGTGTCCGTCTCTCTAGCTGTGCTATTGTTAATCAGCTGATAATTTAGCGGCGCTGCCATTAGGTAGGGACAGTGCATTATTTTATAGCATTAGTCAGCTCTTATTGGCATGCCTTTCCACCCTCATTACTAACAGTTTAACAAGCTGCTGTCTATCGTGCAGTCCTCACTGGCTGCTCGCTGTCAGCCAAGTATCTGTGTTTGCTGGTAATAACTGTAATCACAGGCTGTAGCTATGCAGATGTCACATAATTCATCAGAGGCTTCTTGGTTGAAGAGATGCACAAAAGTATTTTGAAATAAAGACTTTGGAGAGTGGATGGGAATGCTGAAAAGGAGGAGAATGAGGTAGCGCAAGCGGAGTTATGGCTTTTTTTCTTTCTGCCTTTTCTTCCATTCTCTTCTCTCTCTCTCTCTCCCTCTCTCTTTCTCTTACCCGAAGTCCAGCCGGTTTCCTGCTTTCCCAGAATAATGCACAGTTTATGAGGCAGGCAGAGGGCCATGCTTTATAAATGGCACTGCATAAACCCCTATGCTGTTCTCTCCCTCCTTCTCGCTAACTCCCACTCTTACCCTCCTCCACTTGTGAAGGCTGTCTATTTGCTGTTCATTAATGACATTTGCGGAGGGCAGAAGTGTGTGTGTGTGTGTGTGTGTGTGTGTGTGTGTGTGTGTGTGTGTGTGTGTGTGTGTGTGTGTGTGTGTGTTTGTGTGTGTGTTTGTGTGTGTGTGTGTGTGTGTGTGTGTGTGTGTGTGTGTGTGTGTGTGTGTGTGTGTGTGTGTGTGTGTGTGTGTGTGTCTGCCAGTTTTAGAGGCAGAGAGGTATTGTGTCAAAGGGGCACAAGGATTTAGGCTGGCAAAGCTGTGCTTGGCAGACTTTTAACATTTTTTTGGCTTTTGGGAATGGTCACCATTATCTCTCTTCTTGACCAACTTCTCCTCTACCTTATCCCTTCATCTGGTAGAAATGTCACACTTTCCAGCCCCCCCTTCCCCTCCCCACCCCTTCTCATAGGGTTTGAAGGATGGTGACTGGTGACTTTGGCCCACCCTCACTACTATTGAACTCCCCACTCCAAACATGAGAGATACTCTGTGGCGGAGGCTGAAAATCTTCAGACATCCTTCGTCTCATCTTACCCTGGCTCATACCCTGGCTTCCTATGCTTTCACCCTTTCTTCTCCTTCTTTCATGCTTCCTTCTCCCTCTCTGACTCTCTCTCCCTCTTTCTTGTTAGTGCAGCGATTGACGGAGATGAAATTCTTTGCAGATGAAAAAAAAAAACAAATAAGAGTTTCCAAAATATTATTGTCATCTATCAGCCAGGCATATCTTCACCTGTTATTTCGGCAGCTTTACTCATCACAGTGTCGCCATGGTATCATAACTGAGAAACACAATTTCCACAAAGTCAAAGCTTTGACCACATGGATTTGGAGCCTATTGCTTTTAATTAGATTGAACTTATCAAAACCAGGGAATCATTTCCACCACACTAATATGACATATTCCATGTTGTCTAGCTTAGTGTACACACACACACACACACACACACACACACGCACGCACGCACGCACACACACACACAAAAGCATGCAGGCATGTAGCACAGATACAATGAATGAGAGGAATGCGGCTACACACATGCTCGCACATAAACGCACACACGCTCAAAATCAAAGCAGGCATGCATCGCTTACATACAATGCGTGAGCAGGATTGTGTGTGTGAGGTAAGAGGCTGGGCTGTCCTGGAGGCCTGTTGAAAGGAGGAATAAAAACGATTACATTCCACCGTGGCCAGTTGCATTACACTAACCATCCTCCTCAGTGCTGAACAGAGCTGTATGCACACCCTATCTGTTTACATGATATGGGGCCTATGGGGGTGAGTCACCCATGATGCATCCTTTTGATGTTCCCTGTGCTGGACCTCCCAACATTTTTATGTCCCACCTGCCACTTAGGTTAGAGGTGGGGCCAGCAAATCAGAGAAAGAGGTGGCATTCATTAAAAAAAAAAAAGAAAAAAAAGGAGAAACACACATTCACATGTGTGTGAAGAACAAAGAGGTAAATGTTTAAAGGGGATACAGTACGTGTGTGTGTGTGTATGGCTTACAATGCGTCTCTGTTTTTAATGTTCTGTGCAATATGTATATGTTATGACTGGGTGGTTAACTCTTTGGTGGGCACAGCCCAGGGAGGCACTGTGACTGCATTGAGAATACTGGGAGATTGCATCATCTTATCGACCCTTAGAGCCAAGGGCTGGCTGTCCTTAAACTGGAAACACCCAGACCTTGGACTGGGGAAGGCACAGGGAGCCATTCGATTCGGTTTAAACACGGACCTAACCTGTACCCAGCTAGTCCTTAATATTGTATATAGCCTTCAAAGCATTGTTCAAAAGAAGACAGCAGATCGCTCGATGCTGTCTTGTTCCAATTGACCAAATCAGGAGTCTTTATATCTTCCCCTGCAATTCATTTTGCCAAGACAGGCCAGCTTTGTAAGAGGCCTGGCTATTCTTTATGGCATCTAATCAAGCCACAAAAGGATTCACTTTAGTGAATTTGCTCAACCCTTTGGCGGTATGGCTTGGGAGGCAGGGCGCCGTCACAGCTCTTGGGTAGGCATTGGCTGTGGTCGGATGACTGACAGACTGCATGGCTAATATGTGACTGGCCGATGAAACCTCCTGATCTGTCTCCACCAGTCCTTGTCAGTCAGGTCAAGTTCCAAGCTGAAAAATCAATGTTATCAATCTGCATTCACAATCAGCGAACCATTAGTAATGCAGAGCTGATATTTAACAGCTCAAAAAAATAAATCCTAATTTTTCCCCCAGACCAAAATCAGATCAAAGACAAACGTCCCGTTCTTCGGTGCTGCTGAGCTGTGTTGGAGACCTTTGTGATGAGTCTGTTTGAGACCGTACAGATTACTGGCTGTTGTGAACTGACTCTTGGTATCATAGATCATGAAAATTGGTCATCATTGTTGGTTAGACATGATTATTAAAGCTCTATAAAAGCAGGGGACTTCTGGCATGTTTGTGACATCACTGGCTGCACTGTTTTTTTCATTCTCTCTCTCTCTCTCTCTCTCTCTCTCTCTCTCTCTCTCTCTCTCTCTCTCTCTCTCTCTCTCTCTCTGTCTGTCTCGCTCTCTCGCTCTCTCTGTCTTGCTCTCTCTCTCGCTCCTGCTCTCTCTCTTGGTCTTGCTCTTCATTTTTTCTGCAGACTGTAATCTGCTTCAGTTTCAGCTTTATTTTGTCTAATGGAGCAGACATGAGAAAATAATTATTCTCGAAAGAGATTTACCTGTCTAATGAAATCTTGCCATGTGAACTTTATTATATCCTGTCTCAGCAGGATGTGGTTAACATTCTGTCACAACAGAAAACGTTATGTCCCATTCAGACATGTTTTAATCAAAACTACACTCTGCCCATCCTCAACCCCCATCCGTTCCCGACCATTCCCATGCACACGCACACACACACACACACACACGCACACACACACACACACACACACACACACAGGCATGGATTCTTCATGGTCTTTCAGCCCTTCAGGTGCTAAACTCGAAGATAGTGTAGGGAGAATTCAGAGAGCAGGCGGGTTCACCGCACCACGGGCGACCGTGCTATCCAGTCAACTAAAGGGTCTGACCGGTTAGCCAACAGGCTAGCAAGTCTACACATCCGTGGTCATACACTGTTACACTACTCCCCTCCTTAGCTCCCCCCTCACGCCTCTGAGCGCACTGGCATCCCATCGCTGTCACCAAATGTAGCGCGAATT
This sequence comes from Lampris incognitus, assembly GCF_029633865.1. NCBI lineage: Eukaryota > Metazoa > Chordata > Actinopteri > Lampriformes > Lampridae > Lampris > Lampris incognitus. Next base: position 72,595,927 of record NC_079213.1, on the reverse strand, counting down.
CGGGGAGCAGGCAGGAATCGAACCTGGGTTCCCCGCACCACGGGTGACTGCGCTAACCCCCACCGCTGCCACCAAATGTAGCGCGAATTCAGCGGGCAGGCGGGAATCAAACCTCAGTCCCCCGCAGCACGGGCGACTATGCTATCCAGTCAACTAAAGGGTCCGACCGGTTAGCCAACGGGCTAGCGGTCGTACACTGTTACAATAGTCCAAAATCCAGAGGGGCAAGTCCCATTTGTTCTCATGATGTTTTAGCAATGTCCTTTTATGGTGAAATGTGGCATCTTCAGCTTAATGAGCCCATGTACTGCCCGGTTTGTTTACTCTAAAATGTATGTTGCAAGTCCGGTGCAATGTGTCACTGGAAATCAGAAATGTAATTTCTCTTCTCTGTCTCAGGCCATGGTAAGTATTGCTGTGTGTGTGCACGCATGTGTGTGTGTGTGTGTGTGTTTGAGTAAGAGAGAGAGGGAGGGAGAGGGACGGGGGGGCAATGACAGAAACAGGCAGAGGAAGAGGTTAGGAGTGACAGGTCTGGGGGGGCAGAGGAGTAAGGGGTGTTAAAAAAAAGTGTGAACTCCTGCTCCTTTGTGACCTGTTAAGATCACTCAGTAAGCATTCAGGGTCACCGAGTACGAAGGAAGGAGGGGAATTCGCTCTTTCAGCGCTCAGCGGGTAACAGCCCATGCTTGACTAGCTCTTTGGAACCCCACTGGACTAATCTATATGCTCTTTCTTCCCCCCTTGTATCTGATTTTGAAAGTTTGTCAAAGCCAGTCATTATGTTCATTTCAGATATCATTGACCTATGTGCGCGTGTGTGTGTGTGGTGGGAAACTTGCTCTTTTAATTCAGTGCCCGTTCACATAGTATCATTATCAAATCAAATAAGCCCACAGCCTCTGGGAAGCTCAGTGTTTCTGCTGAGGGGAAATATGTTTTGCACAGCATACAGTCCAAGAGGTCTAATTATGCTTGGTTTGAAAGCGCAGGCACCCTCGTGTGAAAGAGAGACTCCATAAATCACACACAGTCATTAAGAAACATGCCCTTTTTTTACAATTCTTTTAAGAGGTTAAGGGGTTGGCAATACAATATAGAGCAGTGACAAATAAAAGCAATAAACCAAATGGTATATGTCACCACCCTCCACATGGACAGGAATGGCACATAAACAAACCATTTGTGCCGTTCACATTTTTTAATTTGAAACCCGGGGTATAATAAAGGAACTCATGTGGCTTTCGAGCAATAAATTGGCATATATATATATATGTGTGTGTGTGTGTGTGTGTGTGTGTGTGTGTGTGTGTGTGTGTGTGTGTGTGTGTGTGTGTGTGTGTGTGTGTGTGTGTGTGTGTGTGTGTGCGTGTACAGCTTATATGCAAGGATGTGTGTTTTCTCTTTCTCTCTCTTCTTCATTATGTCAAGTAGCTTCCAAATAATTTGTGTCAGAAATAAAGTTCATACGAGGAATTTCACAAGTGGTTGAGGCCAAAATGCATTAGACTATATAAGCAGGAAATATGAATCTGGCATGTACAAGTTGTCCAGAGCACACCGGGCCACCTTGGATGTCTATCTCTGGTAGCCCTTGCATCGTGTATCCTAAATTACATAGTGTAATTGCTAGATCTAATTCACTCCATTCATTGCTCCATGCAATAGGCTCCATGAGGCATGATTAAAGTCCTGACAGGGACAGTGATCTGTATGCAGACCACGTAACCAGAACCTCCACTACACATGAATGAACCAAAGGCGTCAAAACTGGCCCAAACCTCCGATTGTAACATTCAAATTTACAAAAGAAAGATTCAAAATGCCGAAGGCGCAGTTGTTTCATTTCCCCTCTGCTCATTTAGCCTCTTACAGGAAAATACAAAGAGTCTCGCAGCTCCAAAATCCAATTTGAGCGATACATTATCATTTGCTATGCGTTTCAGAAAAGAAATGGGACATATACTGAACAAAAATATAAACGCAACTTTTGTTTTTGCTCCAATTTTTCATGAGCTGAAATAAAAGATCTAAGACTTCTTCGATGTACACAAAAGGCCTATTTGTCTCAATTTTTGTTCACAAATTTGTTTAAATCTGTGTTAGTGAGCTCTTATTTGCCGAGATAATCCATCCATCTGACAGGTGTGGCATATCCAGATGCCGATTAGACAGCATGACTATTGCACAGGTGTGCCTTAGGCTGCTCACAATAAAAGGCCACTCCAAGATGTGCAGTTTTATCTTGAAAAGAGACATTTATTATTAGGCACTGAACAATGGATTTGACAGCTATGCAGGGAGTCAGAAAACCAGTCAGTATCTGGTGTGACCACCATTTGCCTCACGCAGTGCAGCACATCTCCTTTGCATAGAGTTCAATCAGGTTGTTGAATGTTGGTCCACTCGTCTTCAATGGCTGTGTGAAGTTGCTGGAGATTGGCAGGAACTGGAACACGCTGTCGTATACGCCGATCCAGAGCATCCCAAACATGCTGAACGGGTAACGTGTCCGGTGAGCATGTGGGCCATGCAAGAACTGGGATGTTTTCAGCTTCCGGGAATTGTGTGCAGATGCTTGCAACATGGGGCTGTGCATTATCATACTGCAACATGAGGTGATGGATGAATGGCACAACAATGGGCCTCGGGATCTCGTCACGGCATCTCTGTGCATTCAAAATGCCATCAATAAAATGCACCCGTGTTCGTTGTCCGTAGCATATGCCTGCCCATACCATAACCCCACCGCCACCATGGGCCACCCTATTCACAACGGTGACATCAGCAAACCGCTCACCCACATGATGCCATACACACTGTCTGCCATCTGCCCGGTACAGTGAAACCCCGGATTCATCTGTGAAGAGAACACTTCTCCAAAGTGCCAGACACCATCGAAGGTGAGCGTTTGCCCACTCAAGTTGGTTACGATGACGAACTGCAGTCAGGTCAAGACCCTGGTGAGGACGACGAGCATGCAGCTGAGCTTCCCTGAGACGGATTCTGACAGTTTGTGCAGAAATTCTTTGGTTATGCAAACCAATTGTTGCATGAGCTGTTCAGACGATCTTGCAGGTGAAGATGCCGGATGTGGAGGTCCTGGGCTGGCGTGGTTACACGTGGTCTGCGGTTGTGAGGCCGGTTGGATGTACAGCCAAATTCTCAGAAACGACTTTGAGACGGCTTATGGTAGAGAAATTAACATTCAATTCATGGGCAACAGCTCTGGTGGACACTTCCTGCAGTCAGTATGCCAATTGCACGCTCTCTCAAAACTTGCGACATCTGTGGCATTGTGCTGTGTGATAAACCTGCACATTTTAGAGTGGCCTTTTATTGTGAGCAGCCTAAGGCACACCTCTGCAATAATCATGCTGTCTAATCAGCATCCTGATATACTACAACTGTCAGATGGGTGGATTATCTCGGCAAAGGAGAAGTGCTCACTAACACAGATTTTAACAAAATTTGTGAACAAAATTTGAGAGAAATAGGCCTTTTGTGTACGTAGAAAAAAGTCTTAGATCTTTGATTTCAGCTCATGAAAAATTGGAGCAAAAACAAAAGTGTTGCGTTTATATTTTTGTTCAGTGTATAATAGTAAAAACAATTTTTTAGATAATATTGCACACTGTGGTGATGTCAAAACACAATATTGCTGTCTAAATTTTCAAAGTCCTCATCACAAATACACGCTGTGTGTTTCAATATAAACAAATCACAGCTTGTTAGCCAATTCAGTGATCTGTATATTTCACCGTAAACCAGTCTCATCCTATTAGCCAGTTCACTGATCTCACCAACAATCTGTCCTTTAGAAATATGTTTAATTTTGCCTCTACATGTACCCTAGGTTTGTTTATGAAACTATACGGAGGACTGGCCTGCAGACGTCTCCTTTCATCTCTTCTGCAGCCTTTTAATACAGAGCAGGTGGCATGGAAATGCAACCCATGGGAGGCAGTTCCTCTAAGCAGCTATTACAGCTCAGACCAAAAATATCGTATTTGCTCTGGGAATCTTTATCATCTCCTCTTCTCCCGTCACTTCTCGCAAATCAGATAATAATTTGATTCATGCGTGCGCGTACCTCTATCCCTTCCTCCCACCTTCCCGCTCATCCCTCCTGCAGTGAGTGCCGTGCCCCCCCCCCCCCCCGACAGCCTTCCCGAAGCCATGGGAGGCCCGGGATGTGACCGTGCATGAGTCCCGTGAGATTAATCTGCCGTCTGATGGGAATCGTGCTGTTCTCAAGGTCTCGCAAGAGAGAGACAGATTTAAGAGCTGGAGTGAGATTACATTTTCATTCTTCTCCCTTTTTCCACTGCTGACAGAAGAGCCTATTGTATTTACTTTACCAACCTTTTACTGCCCCCCATCCCACCAGCCAAGCGATAAGGTTGGGGGTTGGGAGCTTGGGGGGGTGGGGGTGGGGGGGCATTAATATCTTCTGTGTTCCCCACTCTCTTTGCTTAAACAATCTGCAAAGCTCTCAATGCCTTCTATAGAATCCCCGGTGATGGGAGGACGTTCACAATGTGTGAATGAGTAAGCACGAGTGTGTGCATGCACACATATGGGTGTGTACGTGTGTGTGTGTGTGTGTGTGTGTGTGTGTGTGTGTGTGTGTGTGTGTGTGTGTGCGTGCACTAAACATGTTTTGTATGAGGGGGGCCACACCATCATACATGTCCAACACACATCACAGCCACACCTAAACTTTCCAATATGGCCTGTCACCCCCTCCACTTGCAGAGCATGAAAGGCATCCATTAGGCCACTGCTAGGCACTAGCTTGAGCAGCTGTTAGCTGCCTGAGTGCTACAGCTAAAACAGGGCCTGGTGGAAGGGCTCTACATCACAGGCTAATCAGTCACCCACAATCTAAACAGCACGTCAGCCACACAGGTTTAACAGGCAGCAGGGTTCAGCCAAATCCACTCTACAGCTGGTGTACAGGACATACTGCCTTTTAGCCCATTCTGGCACCCACCTGCTCAATGTCAGGTCAGGCCCCAACATGTGTCAAAATATACAAGGTTTGGGAATGTTACATTCGTATAGTAGTGCAAACAGCTGTCCCCTTGTTTAGAGAGGAACCGATGACATTTTATTCATTTTTCATCCATATAGCCCTTGTTTTCACAATTCTTCACTGATGAGATCTGAAGAAATTGAAGAAATTTGCATCCTCCCTACCTTCCTTATCTTTTCCCTCTCCACCCCCCCCCCCACACACACACCCTCTCTCTTGCTTCTCTGCCGCCCTGACTCATACCAATAGAGGGTTTCTTTTCCAAAGCATCCATTCAAAGGTTCTTCCAAAGGATTTATTGGCTTGGCACACAAGCCATGCTCTCCGGAGGTGACATCACCATGTGTGACCCACTCTGTAGAAAACCTACCACCCTAATTCACACCAGGATTAGAGAAAAAGACTCTCTCTCTCTCTCTCTCTCTCTCTCTCTCTCTCTCTCTCTCTCTCTCTCTCTCTCTCTCTCTCTCTCTCTCTCTCTCTCTCTCTCTCTCTCTCTCTCTCTCTCTCTCTCTCTCTCTCTCTCTCTCTCTCTCTCTCTCTCTCTCTCTGTGCCCATCTCATTTTCTCCCTCTATTTCTTTCTCACCATCTCTCTTTCTCTTTCTTTCCATACACCCCATGTGTCATGTTATGTTTTGGTTCTGTCCTACTTTCTTTACCCCTTTTTTAATTTGGTCTTTTCAGACATTTTTTTTAAAAGATCCAATCAAGGCATTCCCTCTAAATCGTTGGGATTCTATTCTATTCTATTTCACTCTGATCCGAGCCCAGTGCTGTTGCGCTGTGTGTGGTGCTGCACTTTGCCTGCTGATTCGCTGTGACCACAGGTAGATTTTGCAAGAGATAGGTTTAAGATCTCAATCCTCTTAGCAGGGACTTTGTCTTTGCAGTGAGACACTCTCTGATCCTGTACGTGATGCAGGGCTGTGGGGCTTTTTAGACACTTTGGAAGAGTGGTTCTCATGGCTGAGGATACAGCGCCTGGTGCGCTATACCTCAGTCAGCCTGAAGAGGTGTTTCCTGAGTGGCACTAGCTGGGTATGTGTGTCAGGACAGGAAGGGGAAACTGATCCTCTTAGCAAGCTAGAATTGGCCCGCTCTCAGGAAAGTGTCACCCGAGTTGTTCAACTTGAGAGACCTGGGCTAGATTGTCTAGCCATCTATCTTTTCCCCCATTCCAGTTTCTCTATTCTAGTCTAGCAGCAGGAGGAGTGTTGACCTAAAGGCAGTTTGTAAGTATGAGCACAGCCTGATATTTCCTCAGCATGCTGTGCCTGGCCTCCAGGCGCAAGGCAGCGTTGTGCACATTCGACCGATTAGAGTGTACCTCTGGTGGGCAGGACTCGAGCCCCTTGCTGGGAGCTGCCAAGCATATCTGATGATACAAAAGTTCATAGGCCCCAACACAAATAACCATAACAACACATATTTCCACACAACATTTCCTTTACCCCCTGTCCCCCCCATCCTCCCCTGCAGTCTTTTCCCTTTTTCAGACTCTGCATGCAATTAAGCAGTCTGCATTAATTATTGACCTACGGTCAGTTAGCAGATTGTTTAAATATCTCATGGATGTCTGTTTCTCCCTTTGTCTTCCCAGTTCCATCAGTTCTTCTTGCATCTCTTCTCTTGCCTCCAGATGTTTCTCCTAGCATGTCAGTCAGGGAGCGACAAAGAGCGGCCGGGCCAGAGTGAACTCATTCCGTCAGTTTATTGGAAGCAGATATCACAGGAGGGGTTCATTCCAAAAGAGCAGTCCCATTACCCCAATCAATAAAGAATGGGTGATTTTTTTTCAAAAGCATGTGCAGCGTTTAATGAACTTCAGTAAAAGCCATGGTGCTATCTGTAAAAAGAAGGGTGGAATTGTGTAACAGCAGCACAAATTGTGCCATAAAATCCACATGCAAACATCACAGTGAGAGGATTGTTTGTCGTAATTCTGCGTTTTCTGAAGGATGCTTTACAAGAAAATATTAGAACAGCCAAGGAGTTTAAAAGGCTATTTTTTTGTAAATATGAAATATTTGTTTTACGAGTTGGTTTCTGCAGATTTGATTTTAGTAAACAATAAACCCTCCCTGAACATATCAACAGTGTTTTGCTTAATCCCACTTAAGTGAAAACATTACAAGAAAATCCGCATTCTTATTTCACATTTTCAATTGACATCAGATTTTTAGTTCAACTCGCAGACAACTAACGGATTTCCAGGTAACTCGTGCACGACTGCCACAACAGTGGCTCCGTGTCTTCTTACGCATCTCTTATGCTTGCATTTACAATGAAAACAAAATTGTTGGTTTCACATCCACAAAGCAGCCCAGATTCTGCTATCAGCTGAAAGAGATAAATCTAAGCTCAGCCTTATCTGATGGTTAAACCAAAATTAGATGAGCTGATCTTCAGAGAGGCCACTGAGAGAAAGCAGGTTTCCTCATGATCGGCGAGGCCTATCTTTGCTGTCAACACCCTGGCTGAGTTAAAGACCTCCAAATGATTTTCTTCAAGATATAGCTGGCAGCATATAAGAATGGCTCATGTGGGATGATTATTTATGCATTTTGCTATAAAACAGGGTCAGCATCATTCACTGAAATTACATCTCGATCATTCCTTTGGTGGGAAAGCCACTCAACAAATGTGGGGGGAGTAAAAAAAAAAGTCATCAAGATTGAAAGTTTCTGTATTGCCATTCATAGTGGCTCCTTCACTATGAAGACCTTTGTTTGGCTGCTAAAGGGGTTGACTAATTCATTTTGGGTTTCTTTGCCTCTTTGGTATGTGCAGGATATATACTATGTATGTGTCTATGAGTGAGTGAGAGAGAGAGAGTTTTCAGCACTTGCTTTCTGTAACTTACACATAAGGAGGTTAAAGGTTAAAGAGAGCGTGCGCTATTAAAGGAGACGACCAAACTAGGCTAAACAAAGACTTTCTTATGCTGGAAGGATTCTGTGTCATCGGTAATCATTGCATACTGTAACTGCCGAATATTGCTTAAGGACTTGAGGACTTGAGGGTCTACAGACCGATGAAAGGCTTTTTACAACAGTTCTGTCATTGTGATCTACGTAGCACATAGCATATAACATGCACGTGTTGTTTATATGAAGTGATTGCATGCAGGTTGTAAAAAGCGTGCATGCATTAGCATATGGTGCATGTCAACGGTGAGGCGTACGTGTGAAGCGTGCGCGTGTTGACAGCGTTGTGATTTGCTGCATGAAACACTCACAGAGGGAAGGAAACAAATAAATCTGTCCAGGTCTTTCATTCCCACAAACCTCAAATTAGAAAGCGCATTGTGCCAGTGTTGCTGAGGACCGTCACAAACTTTGTGTTTCCAATTAATGATTTATGACCTGAGCAACTCTGGAAATATGCTGCCTTGTGACAATTTAACACAGTGGAATGCAGACCGGGACCGAGGGGCCAACTGAAGAAGAGTTTAGTGAAGAAAAAACGTCAGATTCCTCGATGGAGGGGCTGAGAAAGGCTGTGATGCAGAGAGGCAGCAGTGGTCTTATAGAGCACAAGACAAAGAGGATGTCAGAGTCCAAGACACAGACGGATGAAGTCAATGCTGTTCCGCAGAAAACAAATAGTTCCTCGTATCAAGGTTAGCTGAGACTGGGACAGAAGTACAGGATGAGCACGAGTAGGCGGAAGAGACATTTAGTGGATGCGTTTCTTCACATGTGAGTGTGTAAGAACGCCCGCCAATGGTTACCTGATTTTATTCAAGCATTTTTTTAAACGTTAACCGCTCTGAAGAAAATTCCTATGAGCTGCTGTGATGGTAAATGGACTGCATTTTATATAGCAATTCTCTCGCCGCAGCAGCCACTCAAGGCACTTTACAATTAATGAATACCTCACGTTCACCCATGCACACTCATACACCAACGGTGGTGTCGGCCGTGCAAGTTAACGACCAGCTCATCCGGAGCAGATAGAGGTTAGTTTTCTTGCTCAAGGACACCCCGACATTTCTGCCGGAAGGAGCCGAGGATCGCACCGGCAACCCTCCAGTTACCAGACAACCTGTCCTGAGCTACTGCCACCCTTAATATGGAAAAAATGCTGTGATTTTCTAATCTTGCGATCTGGGTCATCCTGATGGGTCTGCAGGTCCTGGTCACAATCAGCACACGCTTGCAACATCAGGTGTTCGTACCCACAGCCTGTTCTGCATGTCATCCACTCCCTCCCTCTTTGTATCAATCTCACAATGCATTATCTTAGTCAAGCCCTCCATAAAAGAACAATCTAGAATATCATGTCTATTCACATGTTGTACATTCTCCTGTGTATTTCTTTCAAGTAGCCTTTATCTGCTGGATTAAAAAAAGCAACCAGAGATCAGATATCTTGGAGAGACTCAGCCCTGTTATGTCAATGAAAGTAAAAGAACCTTATGTTGTCGCTTCACCGAACAGCTATTCCATGGACCTAACCACCCCCCACCCCCCACCACCACCAAGTACACCAAAAACGTTTATATAATGCCTTGGACATGGGTCATGGTTTCCCTAAATACATCTTTCTTTTCAATTGAGGATGCTTATGGGGCACCTTCGCCTGCCGGATGATCACACAATCAGTCAGCAAGTAAAAAGGTCAACCGCCAAATGTTTCAAGCATGAGAATAAGGGCGAGAAAGGAAAAAAAAATGTGTCAAGTAATAAGAAAGCTAATCTTAGCCGCAGATATTTTCTTGCTACTCTGGGGGTGTTTCCTTACCATCTGCTTGTTTTTCATAATACAGTCTCAACACTCTTTCTGCCTCTGTGGTGGAAATCACACAATGGCCGATACTGATTGCTTTATTTTCTCAGTGTGTACCCCCTCTTACGTTTGTTATTGCAGAACAGGAGGGTAGGCCGGACGGGGGGGGGGGCAATGCTGACGCTGCAGAATCGTACCATTTTTCTCTCAAATAATTTGAAATCCTGTGGGGCTGGTGATAGAGCAGGGGAAGGTGTTAGAGGTGGGATGGCCTTTTAGGGTTTCGGGGGGGTGGGGAGGTTGTAGACAAGGGAAAACAGTGCCAAAGCATGGGCTTTGCTGAGGGTATGTAAAAGGTGAGCGGCACCCTTCAAACTATTCAGGCAATAAAGTAACGGTGCTGCATGTGTACGCAGTCCTGCCCTGCACATGCTCAGTAGCAGTGGCTCTCCGCAGCGACTGTAATGTGCTGGTAGCGTGATTGACATTTGTCTAGAGGAGGTACACGCTGCATTCTCAAACGCAGCAGGTTCTACAACCCAGAACAGTAAAGCAATGCCGCTTTGGCTTCCCCCCGCTGCTGTGCTGAGCATGTGGTTACATAAACACACTCACACACACGCGCGCTCACACACACGCACGCACACACACACACACACACATGCACCCCCAAAACATGCACACACATACACACAGGCAGTCAAATGAAATGACTGTTTTAGTGGGTTAGGGAGGCCACCTACACACCTGCCCAAAAGAATGTTGGAGTAGACTTTTATCAGTAATGCTCGTGGGGGGTAACGCCAGTGGTATTCAGTCACATACCATCGATGCCAGGGGATGTGGCCGGTTGTGTGGAAACCTACAGGGGTTGGAGAATAATAAATGATACACTGGTTGGAAAAGAGAGCTAAGCTACTCCGGTTCAGCCTTTTTCTATTCATGCATGGGCTCTCCTTTTTTCTTTTCTTTTTTTTCTAGTTCCAATGGAAATATTTAGGCAATTTGCACATGAACCCTAAAATGGGAAAATGATGCATTTAACCCAACAACTTCAGAAGAGTCGCCACACCGTTTTAGCTGATGTCCTTGCCTCAGCAACCCACACAGTACTTGCTTGTCCTGTAACAGCAGGTAAGTCCCCGTAAGAAGAATTAGAAATCTGTTTTGTTTGCGGAGTGAGTTTGCACACACAAGGGATTTCACCTGGTTGGCTGCTCACATGGAACAACACAGAGGGCTCACGGGGAGGGGGGGACACAGCAGCAGTAGGCAATCACTTTGAATTTGAAAAAAAAAAAACGGTGAAAACATGACCCAAAAATTGTTCATAATGAGAGGTGCATCCACCGTAGTGGGGGGGGGAATCTTTTTTTACTCTGTAAAATAATATTAGGGGCCAAGTGTCATACTGGCTCCTTTGGGCACCTCTGATTAGATTGGGTGCAGCGGTCCCTCATATCGGGGCTCTCAGTTTACATTATTCATACGGAGGGAGGGTGTGACTTGTTGGCTCTTTTTCCGCCTGTATAAAACGAGAAGTTCGCGTAAAAGAAAATACAGATGGAGAAGGCTAGCCCGCTCGCTGTGTCACAGAGAGTCCCCTTAAGCCTACGTGACAACTCGCATACTGTCCCTTTGTGACCAGCTTATCGGCAGAATGCCCGGTCTCTGCCTGCTTTGTCTGACTGCCATTCTGGCCGCATTTACCCGGTTTGCCGAGACCGTGCAGGGGCCGGTGGTCCGATGCGAGCCGTGCGACGCCGGGGCGCTCATGCAGTGCAAGCCGCTGCCGAGGGAGTGCGCGGAGCGGGTTCGGGAGCCGGGCTGCGGCTGTTGCATGACGTGCGCCCTCGCCGAGGGCCAGCCGTGCGGAGTGTACACCGGGCGCTGCGGCTCCGGGCTGACCTGCCAGCACCGGCCGGGGGAGAGCCGACCTCTGCAAGCCCTGCTGGAGGGACGGGGAGTGTGCTCCGGGGCATCGAAAAGACTCAGCAGCATTCTCATACCTGCGCAAAAACAAGGTAGGCGGTGGATCAGTGGATATGTGCGGTGTCAGTCGTCAGTGCTGTTTGCTCAACGAAATGTTCCTCTCTGGGTTCTCGTTTCCCATCTTGGGTCAGTTTTGTTTTTGTTTTGTTTTGTTTTGTTTACCGTTGACTTGCTTGCAATTACTTATGTCTCTTGACGCTGTGGTTGGTCTGTGCCCGGCGCCGTGTCCTTCCAGTGCCGGTGCTACGCTTTCTTTTGTGTGTCTGAAGACACACCGCTGATAGAAACGCGGTTTACATATGTAATGTTGGTGGTGGTGGTGGTGGTGGAGGAGGTGGGGGTGGGGGGGGGATGCCTAAACTGATTAGCCGATGGCTTCGGATACGAGAACCATGACATATATGGTGCACACATTTTCTTATTGGGTGTTTCGCCATTGCGAGTCGCCTCCGCGCACGCGTCACGCGGCGGAAACGCCGTTCCCGGTGATGCGTTTTCTTGCGCGATTGTCCGCGTTTCAGACGAGAGATGCCCGTGGAAGTTGGCTCGAGTCTTGTGCCTTGGAAGATTACGCAACAAAACGCCGTATTCCTTCTGTCACTGGAATGTGGTATGCTGTTGATATACACTTTGAAATTGCCCCCCCCCTCTCTCTCTTCTCTCTCTGTTTTGGTGCACATCTAAAAAGGGACAAAGGAGATCTCTCAAAGCTGCTCTCTCGCTCGATAGCTAATCGCTCCATCTTTTTTAACTGCACACAAAGGCACACTATTTCACGCTCTCTCTCTCTCTCTCTCTCTCTCTCTCTCTCTCTCTCTCTCTCTCTCTCTCTCTCTCTCTCTCTCTCTCTCTCTCTCACACACACACACTCAAACACACATATGCCAACCGCGTGCACGCAAGCGTGCGCGCGCGCACACACACGCTACCCGACTCCCTCACCGAGGAGCTAAGGAATGCCACATACATTCTGCAACTTTATTCAGGTGATACTGAACAAAGGCGGCGTCTCTGCTCAGCAACGCTCACATTTGCCTTCAAGTCATGGCTATGGAGTTCTGCACACAGCATGAAAACCTGGGCTGCTTTCCTGGTTCAGGATGTGGGCCAAACATCTTGGGGTGTGGCAATGGGGGGAGGCATGGTTGTTATAGAGACATTTTTGCAGTGTTATAAGCTTCTGACATGAATATACACTAAGCTTGGGCACAAACACACAAACATATACACACACATATTTGTTTCTCTATCCTTGTGGGGACTCCTCATTGACTAGACTCATTCAATAGACTTAAGCATCATAACTCCAAGCCTAACCTTAACCATCATAACTACATGCCTAACCTTAACCATCATAACTACATGCCTAACCTTAACCATCTTAACTACATGCCTAACCTTAACCATCATAGCTATATGCCTAACCTTAACCATCATAACTCCATGCCTAACCTTAACCATCATAACTCCTTGCCTAACCTTAACCATCATAACTACATGCCTAACCTTAACCATCATAACTCCATGCTTAACCTTAACCATCATAACTACATGCCTAACCTTAACCATCATAACTCCTTGCCTAACCTTAGCCATCATAACTACATGCCTAACCTTAACCATCATAACTCCATGCTTAACCTTAACCATCTTAACTACATGCCTAACCTTAACCATCATAACTCCATGCCTAACCTTAACCATTATAGCTATATGCCTAACCTTAACCATGATAACTACATGCCTAACCTTAATCATGATAACTACATGCCTAACCTTAACCATCATAACGCCATGCCTAACCTTAACCATCATAACTCCATGCTTAACCTTAACCATCATAACTACATGCCTAACCTTAACCATCATAACTCCATGCTTAACCTTAACCATCATAACTACATGCCTAACCTTAACCATGATAACTACATAACTAACCTTAACCATCATAACTCCATGCCTAACCTTAACCATCATAACTGCATAACTAACCTTAACCATCATAACGCCATACCTAACCTTAACCATCATAACTCCATGCCTAACCTTAACCATCATAACTCCTTACCTAACCTTAACCATCATAACTACATGCCCAACCTTAACCTAATCCCGAGTCTAACCTTAAACGCAAGTCCTAACCCTAAAATAGACCTTTTCCCTCATAAGGACCCGTAAAATGTCCCCACAAGGTAGGTGGTTTCTGGTTTTTCTATCCTAAAGGAGACATAGAAACATGCACACACATACACACACATACACACGCGCATGCACACACACACACACACACTCACACACGCACGCACGCACACACAGGTTCCATTTGTTTTTGGCCCTTTATAATAATTGATGACTGTGCATGATGCTTTTTTGTTTTAGCAAAGATGTACGCTCACACGAATGAAACGGCACACACGCCACTTCCATGTGAATACACACTGTGTTGTGTGTCTAGGTATTACTGACGTCAGGCCTCCAGGAGCCTCTGTGTGTTTTCTCCCCCTCGTTATTTGGCTTGGCCACAGCAGTGAGCGGTGTGCAAGCACTCAGCAGTCACATTGTCACACACAAACTTCAAAACACACAGGCAGACACAGACGCGCGCGCACACACTCACACACACACACACACATACACACACACACACAGTCCATCGGCATCTTTCTTGCGTACTTTCTTTCTTTCAGTCTCTCTCTCTCCCTCTGCTTTTATATCTCCTCACTGTTATGCCTGGAATTTGTGTGGCTGGCACTCTCGGTGATTTGATCTTCTGATTCGTAAGGATACTAGAAAGTTAACACAGAAACCCACCATTGTCGCTGAAGCATCAGTAAGAAGGGGCCATCTGTGGCTCTTTTTCAGCCTCTGAGGCAGACAACAATGCAGGAATCAGATGGAAATCAATCCATACCAGAGGTGGAGGGGGGGGGGGGGAGTTATTACTCGCGCCCCTGCTGGTCGCAGTGTGTAAGTGCGTCATGGTGACTTCCACTGCCGCCCGCTCGCAGCTCCAGACCTCTGTCTCTTCCCAGACATTAACAAGCCCTCTCCGCAGCTTTTGCTGTTTACCCCACTTCAGTTATACAAACAAATTATGTCACGTGTTTATCAAAAAACTCCCCGAATTCCCAGAAAGGATAAATAAAAGTTTATACTTCACATAAATATTGATGTTTGCTGGCATCTAAATGGGGCTGAATATTATTTTCCCCCCCTCGTCCCTCGTTTGTTTTATAGATTGTGAGAAAGGCATCTACATCTATGTCAAAAATGTTTTCTGCGTGTTTACGCTGTTAAGATGTTGTTGATATGAATGTTGTTGTTCTAGCGTTATTTAGAGCTCTGGTGAGCCTGGGAGACCGTGGAGCCCCACCACGTCACTAATTGATCAGGTGGTTATGGAGAAGGGGTGGGCTGCGAGCCTGCCTGCCCACATAAGCTACTCCCCTGCATGCCCATCCGCCTCCCTAGCCACAGCTCTCAAACACAAAATCTGCTTTGAGTTAATGGTTTAAAATTCTGTGCTCGTGTGCACATGTGGTATGTCTATGTGATTGTGAGTGTGTGTGTGTGTGTGTTTATGTGTGATCATGGGTGTGCGTATGTGTGTGTGTGTGTGTGTGTGTCTGCATGACCATGTGTTCTCATACGCCTTTGCAGCCTGTCTTGCAGAGGTTCTAGCCTAGTCAGCTCTGTCGAGTAAAGCAGCGGTGTCTGTCAGAATGTGGCCTTGTGGTGGCGTGGTTGACCATCAGCGTAAGGTGGACAGTTAGTTCCTCTCCTATATTAGGGGGCAGTGTTTAGAATCCCCTCCAACCCACACCCCCGCCCCAGTCAGTTGGTCTGCTTTAATGATTTGGCGGGAATCTTTGCCACCGCCATGGCTTATTAATATCGTAAGGTCCTTTTTCACCTCTCACCACTACATCTCACCTTGATTTGTTACACCTCCCTACTTGCTTTATGCCCACCCCCTCTGCACATACACTACCGTTCAAAAGTTTGGGATCACCCAAACAATTTTGTGTTTTCCATGAAAAGTCACACTTATTCACCACCATATGTTGTGAAATGAATAGAAAATAGAGTCAAGACATTGACAAGGTAAGAAATAATGATTTGTATTTGAAATAAGATTTTTTTTACATCAAACTTTGCTTTCGTCAAAGAATCCTCCATTTGCAGCAATTACAGCATTGCAGACCTTTGGCATTCTAGCTGTTAATTTGTTGAGGTAATCTGGAGAAATTGCACCCCACGCTTCCAGAAGCAGCTCCCACAAGTTGGATTGGTTGGATGGGCACTTCTTTGAGCAGATTGAGTTTCTGGAGCATCACATTTGTGGGGTCAATTAAACGCTCAAAATGGCCAGAAAAAGAGAACTTTCATCTGAAACTCGACAGTCTATTCTTGTTCTTAGAAATGAAGGCTATTCCATGCGAGAAATTGCTAAGAAATTGAAGATTTCCTACACCGGTGTGTACTACTCCCTTCAGAGGACAGCACAAACAGGCTCTAACCAGAGTAGAAAAAGAAGTGGGAGGCCGCGTTGCACAACTGAGCAAGAAGATAAGTACATTAGAGTCTCTAGTTTGAGAAACAGACGCCTCACAGGTCCCCAACTGGCATCTTCATTAAATAGTACCTGTTAGAGCCTGTTTGTGCTGTCCTCTGAAGGGAGTAGTACACACCGGTGTAGGAAATCTTCAATTTCTTAGCAATTTCTCGCATGGGATAGCCTTCATTTCTAAGAACAAGAATAGACTGTCGAGTTTCAGATGAAAGTTCTCTTTTTCTGGCCATTTTGAGCGTTTAATTGACCCCACAAATGTGATGCTCCAGAAACTCAATCTGCTCAAAGAAGTGCCCATCCAACCAATCCAACTTGTGGGAGCTGCTTCTGGAAGCGTGGGGTGCAGTTTCTCCAGATTACCTCAACAAATTAACAGCTAGAATGCCAAAGGTCTGCAATGCTGTAATTGCTGCAAATGGAGGATTCTTTAACGAAAGCAAAGTTTGATGTAAAAAAAATCTTATTTCAAATAAAAATCATTATTTCTAACCTTGTCAATGTCTTGACTCTATTTTCTATTCATTTCACAACATATGGTGGTGAATAAGTGTGACTTTTCATGGAAAACACGAAATTGTTTGGGTGATCCCAAACTTTTGAACGGTAGTGTACATGCATGCACGCACACACATACACACACACACACAAACAAAATTTGTCTTTGTCTCTGTCTTTTTCTTTTCTTTTCCTGAGATATTCTGTTTTAGACAGTTCCTGTTTCTGACTCTTCCTCCCCGTCTGTGTCCCGGGGAAGTTTGTGGATATTAAATTGTCATATTTCTGGCTTCCTTGGCTTCATTTCAGGCCCTCAAACAGCCCACATGGTCTTGGGCTGACTTTATTTTTAACTTGGTTGAGGAGTTCTGTAAAGGATTAAGTGGAGGAGGGCTAGACTGAATACTCTGTTATTTGGCATCTTGTAGTACAATGCTGTTCACCATGTGACTGAGCAAGATACATATGTCCCAATTTGGAGAAAAACAACAACTTTGCAACAAAAAAAAAAGAAAAAAGTTTTTGAGAAATGAATGACCTTTTCCCATTTTGCCGACAGAGAATGCTGGGAGCCCGCGAGAGGAAGGTCATGCCAACGTAAGCACGGCGATGACGGTGTTGCCAGGCACGGAGGGTGGTCACAACAGGGGGCCGCTGGACACACGACCTGCACTGCACACAAAACTGATCAAGAAGGATCAGAGCAGGAAAAGCCAGAGCTACAAGGTGGAGTCAGTGTCAGGGGGAGCCAATACAGACATGCATAACTTTTCCCTGGAGAGCAAGAGAGAGACTGAGTATGTAAGTTGCCCCCCGTGATCACTGAGAATTGTTTTTCAGGACACTGTGCATATATTTTGGGAATAAAACTGACTTATTAATCACTGTATTTGTTTAAAAAAAAACAACACGATTTGATGTAATTTTATAAACCAATTTGCGAGGAGGAATCTGTCTTTTTTTCTAATTTAAAAAAAGGTTAAATGTTCTTTTGACTAATATCAAACTGATATTATGAGAATTTCACAGATACCTACTAACACATTTACTGAGACTGTAGCGATCAAGCAACTCACTTGATGTATGCATATACTATGCATCTTGCTACAGGGCTCACTGCAGTGATCATGTCGTCATGTGCAGTCACCATGTGAGGATGATAGTGGAGGGTCCCTGTTGTTAAGGTGTGTTTGATTTGCTCATGTGTAGGGGCCGTGCCGGAGGGAAATGGAAAGCATTCTGAACAGTCTTAAGATCACCAATGTGCTCAATCCAAGAGGCTTCCGCATACCCAACTGTGACAAAAAGGGCTTCTATAAGAAAAAACAGGTGAGTCTCCTTCTCTTGCTTCATCTCTCGTTCACATACGCACACACGCGCACACACACACACACACACACACACACACATGCCTATGAACAGAGAAGCATGCAAATGGACCTATGCACACATGCCTGAACACTTCTGAAGAATCCTAATCTTACACCTAACTTAACCCTGGAACTCCCCCCAACCAAATACACACACACACACACACACACACACACCCACCCCACCCCACTTCACCCCCTTGGCCTCAACACTCGGGGTTGCCCTGACAACGACATCAACACTATATTATCAGAATCACTAATAACCATGTACTACTCTGGTAAGTGCACTGCAGCCTTCTGACTCATGCCTGACAGGAAATGAAGTCGGTCAGGTGTGTTTGTGGGTGTGTGGTATGGCAGTGTGTTGGGGGTAGAGATGTAAGAATGTGGTCTTGGCGTGTGTGTGGCATGGTAGATGAGGTGGCCGGCCAGTATATGCACGGCCCTCATTTGATGGAGGTAGTGGTGGAGCTTGGTGAGGGTGTAGGTGTGGGGTTCTGTTGGCGAGGTAAAGAAAACAAACAGCCTGTCGCTTGTTTCATGTTTTTTTCTTGACTGCGGTACAGACTTGGGCCACCCATAGCCTACTCATTTGTAAGATGGATAGAGGAGGATTGAAAAGGAAAACAGAGTAGCTAAATTTCATCGGCATAGTTTGGTGGGCCACAGCCATAACATACGAAACTCTGTGCTAACCTGACAGAGGAGGAGAAGACAGGGAGGTGGGTGGCAATCCAAAGGGGCTTGGCTGAAAACTAAGGAGACATCAAATGCATTGCCCCATCCCACTTCCTGTGGCTGGGGGCCTTATCGGAGGGACTGAGGAGCAAGGGCCCATTCTGGGAAAACGCATGAGTCACCACAAAAAGTCCCCTTAATACTGTGAGTCAGAGACCAAACCAAACACCCCCCCCCCCAACACACACACACACACACACACACACACACACACACACTCAGTCTTTGTCCACGCTCCTAAAGGAGGTTTGATTATGGCTGTTAGCAACCTGCCTCTATTTTTCTTTTCCCAGATTCAATCAACAAATTGTGACTGTTTGTGTGTACTGCTGGAAGTGTGTCTGCATGTGTGCACTGCAGCATGCCAGCCATCAACCCCCCCCCCCCCCACACACACACACACACACCCGACCCCCACCCCTACCCCCAAGTGGTTTTAGTGGGGTGTAGTGTATTGTGTTAAAGCCATCAAGAAGGCTGTGCCTTCATGCTGTGTTCCAGAGATTTATAACCGGAAACCAAACGAAGAGGAGACCGTGTGAACTGTCTAGAGTGACAATACTGCGAAAAGAAGCAAAGAGCGAAAAGAGGGAAAGTGTGAAGGTCCAAGCAGATGAAAAGGGGCATGGGCAAACATACGATATGCAAGCTGTCTTAGCTTCTCAGGGGTCCCCTGTCACCAAAATAAATAATGACGGATGTGTGTTTGCCCTCGTGGGTGTTTGTGTGTTCATAAGAACGCAAGGACATGCTGTATGCTGTGTGTTGGTAACGTGAAGCTTTCACATAGGAGAAGCTGGAGCTCGTGCCTTACCTTGAGAAGGCTACAGTGAAACCTAATTTTAGCTGTAGTTATATGAATTGGCGCAGTGTGCTGGTGCAAGCCGAGCATGCTTAACACTGTCTCACTCATTGCAACCTTCTAACTCTGAAATCTCTCTCTCTCTCTTTCTCTCTGTCACACTCTTTCTCCTCCCTCTTTTACTTTAATTTCTTAGTCACTCTTACTCTCTCATTCTCTTTTGTCCTCTCTCCCTACCCCAACCCTAAAATTAGACTGCCAGCAGTCATCTTCCATCCTTTGTTCTGTCTGTCTGCTCTATTATTTTGTCCATTTTGTCCCTCTGCCCACCTGGCTTGTTCTTCCTTGTTTGGCCAGGAATTGCCCTGTAGATGACTGTGAATGGGATGGTAGAGTGTGTGTGTGTGTGTGTGTGTGTGTGTGTGTGTGTGTGTGTGTGTGTGTGTGTGTGTGTGTGTGTGTGTGTGTGTGTGTGTGTGTGTGTGTGTGTGTGTGTGTGTGTGTGTGTGTGTGTGTGTGTGTGTGTGTGTGTGTGTGTGTGTGTGTGTGTGTGTGTTTGCATTGAGAGGAAGAAAAAGAGGTTAAGGATTTGAGCCAGGTGCCTGTGTACTCTTATCCCTCTCTCCTTCCCTTCCATCCTGCCAGCACCAGGCCCATAAGGGCTGACTCACTGAGTATGGCTTAGAAGGATCTGCGGGAATGTACACACTGACCACAATGGCTTTATAATAACTGACCAACCATTGGGGACCGAGACAGCTATTTTCATTCTGTCTCTCTCTCTTTCCATCCTTCTGTCCCTCTTTGAGCATCTAATCCATCTCTCCTTCCTTCTCAACGGGGGATAGGGAGTGTTTGTAAGGTCCGCTTTATAATATGCATCCTGTCACACACACACACACACACACACACACACACACACGTATGTATGTATGAATGTATGTGTATGTGTGTGTGTATATGTATATATATAAATCAAGAGTGTATGTTTGTATGTTCGCTTAAAACTCCAGAAATACTCATTGTAGAACAAAATGAAAGGTATCTTTAGAATCAGCACTTTCCAAGGATTGCACAGTTCGAAAAATATTTCAAAAACCAAGTAAAAAATTTGATTTATTTGCGAAACTGGGTTCATTTTGTGGCGATTCGCAGCAGCGACGGTTCTGCAGCGATTAATACATACATTGGCAAAGAAGCTTGATGAATGGACTGAAAATTATGACATTTGATAATTATCATTAATAACATTTGTTTATTCGACATTCATTTATCACATGTATCATATCATAAATTATCCTATTTTTCGTCTTTGCTTATATTATGAAGATCCGATCGTGTTGGTCATGATTTTGCGAAACATGGAGCCTCCGAAGACCAGCAGTGGCACTCGCTGCATCGCAACTCACCATCTCATGTGGGCCATACAAAGAAGTCATCCTCTTACCAAGGATACCCCTTATTCCCTCCGACTCTGAGCTGCCCTTCCGGTTTCGTAGACTTCAGCTTCCCTGCAAGCCATGTTTTGCAATGACCATCAACAAAGCCCAAGGACAGACTTTTAAAACGATTGGAGTAAACCTTTCTGCTCCATGTTTCTCACATGGCCAGTTGTATGTAACTGCCTCCAGAGCTGGTAGTGCAGAAAAGCTTTCTATCCTAGCACCAAATACCGTGAGGCGCTTGAGCGCTGAGCAGTTAATACACACATTGACTGGCAAAGAAGCTTGATGAATGGATTGAAAATTATGACATTTCATAATTATCATTAATAAGATTCATTTATTTGACATTTGTTCATCACATGTATCATATCATAAATTATCCTATATTTCGTCATCCATTATATCGTAAAGATCAGATCGTGTTGGTTGTTTTGGTGAGAACGTTTTCCCCGGGCAACGCCGGGTACCTCTGCTAGTGTGTGTGTGTGTGTATATATATATATACATATATATATATATATATCCCTGTGATGGACTGGCGGCCTGTCCAGGGTGTTTCCCCGCCTGCCACCCAATGACTGCTGGGATAGGCTGCAGCATCCCCGCAACCCTGAGAGCAGTTTACGTGGTTTGGATAATGGATACACTATATATATATATATATATATATATATATTAAGCCTCGCAGTCCACTGAGCTTTGCATGCCGTGAACACCATCAGGGTGAAAGGTGTGATTCCCATTTGGCCTACTTCCAGTCTAAAAATGAACACGTCCATAGCACATCCATTGCTGCGTTGGATAAAAAGCATCTATCATTTGTTATATGAGATTTCTGCACATCTATTTACTTCTTATGTTGATGTCTCGGTCCTGTCTTGCCCTGCACAAGTCTTGCTGTGTATACCTGTTTGTTTTTGCAGGTGCTTGTTAGTAAAGCTCCGTCCTGGCTCCTGTTGCTGGGTTTGTGTGGTGGCCCATTCTGTTTGACTGGAGGGTCATTTCAGAGTTGGATTAGTTGGGATTCGCATCAAACTAGTTTTTTAGGGGTGTGTGTTTTTAGAAAGAGCAATATCCTGCAGCAATGTGTGGGCCAGGGAACTACACCCAATGCACTTACACACACACACACACACACAAATCATTATGCATATGGAAGCATAAACAAACACCCATACACAAATACGCATACAAACACACAGGTACACCGTCTTTCACACCCATACATATACATACACACATATTACACTTTTTGAGCCTGTGTTTATCCTGTGGTAAGCCCAGGCTCTTTTTAATGTCCATGAACCCCAGTGGCACTGCTATTAACTAGAAAGACAGGTATTATAAGAGCACTCATTCATACACACACACACACACACACACACACACACACACACACTGCAATACACAACGCATCCTATAAAGGTAGCATTATGAATGTGTAGGGTTGGATAAAATGTGTTCTGTTAGCAGCAGCTATGCACTGTTTAGCAGCTAGTACTAATATTAGGACTGTAAAGTCAAGGGCTCAAAATATACAGTACAAGATCTAAGATGCTGCGTCTGCATTTTTCCAAGTTTTAGGGTTCAGTTTGTAAGATTTTGTGTTCTTTCCCTATCAGTAAGCATTTCTGAGGATGCTAGTCTCAATTTACATTGTAAATAGATCAGTGGTTCTGCAGGTTATACATCCCAACCACTCAACCTGGGGGCGGAGGGTCATTAATTAGTGAAATCATCTACATCCTCTTGGGCCTTGATGACATAGTTGGGAACCACAGGTTTACATTACGAGAGGCCAAGTGGACTTAAGTATATTTCCTTAAAGTTAAAGTAAACCAGTACCCACATCTTGGCCCACCTCAAAAGGAAAATATCTTTTGTGCCTCTTGCTTATTTCTTGCATGATAACTCCAAGGTACCACTAATATTCTCAGGGGACTATGGCCCTGACCCTTGGACTTACTATTGGTTTCATGTGATTTTGGCTAACTATGATTTTTGTAGTTGCACTCTTTCTGAGCCGATTTGGATTTAGGCCAGGGAATCTCAAACGTGTTACTCAAAGGTCCACATCTGATTTGTGTTCAAGGTCAGAGGTCCGGAACGATTGATGATAACAAAATAACATTTAATCAACTCACTTCAGGAAGCAGGAACACGTTGTCATTTCATTTCATGTACGCAAATACATGAAATGAATTGACATATCGCTCCCCCCAGCCTACAGCAGTGCAACACAAAGACAAAAACACGTATCCAAAAACTACCAGAGCACATATATCCAAACTAACACATATATCCAAACAAAACAAAATAAAAAATAAAAATCACTGTCCAAGAGAGCAAACGCCAGCCAGGATGATTGTCGGAACTGCCGGTCTGCATGGGCTAGCAGTTAGCTTAGCTTACCCTGCTTCCGCATCCTGTCAGACCGCCCTCGGTGTTTCCTCTTCGGGCGCAGCTCAGGCAGGGCCGTGGTCCTTGGGCCCACCAGACATGGCAGAACAGGCTTCCTCAGCCGAGCCAATGCTAGCACTCCCAGCCAGACACCTTCGACACACCTCCCCGCGCTCCACACGACGACACTAAAAACACAGTCAACGCCAGGCGAGGCTGCCGACAGACCACCCTCGGTGTTACCAGAACTGCCGGGGCTAGCAGTTAGCTTAGCCTGCCCCGCTTCCACGTCCTGTTAGACCGCCCTCGGTGCTTCCTCTTCGGGCGCCGCTCCAGGCAGAGCCGTGGTCCCTGGGCCCACAGGACGCAGCAGACCAAACTCTCCCAGCCGATGCAGCGCCAGCTCTTAACTTGTAACTTTTGTTATAAGTTGTTAATTTTCTGCCATTTGTTTTCTGGTATTTTTAGTTCTGTTATTTCTTTTGTTATGTTCTTACTTGTTCTGCGAAGACGTGCCCTACCCTGCCTCCGATTGGCTCTAACCCTAACCAAAACTTGTGTACCATTACACTTCTTGTTACTGTGATTTATAGCCACACTAGTTTCTCTCCTCTAATCTGCTCTCTGTGTTTCAACGAAGGTGAGCTCAGCCCCTCCACACACACACACACACACACACACAAGGAGCAGAGCAGAGGAGAGACAGTGAACCAGGTGAAGTAAAGATAGCGTTACTCGTTACTTGACAACAACTACACTCGTTACGTTACTGTAAGCGCAATAAAAGCTTCGCAGCACCCCCAAAGCATATTCTCCGGTGTAGCGTTAATGCGTGAATTCGCCGGCCACAACACATAACATAGAAAACACTATATACTACACTTCATAATGTATTGTATTCATAGCACGAGGTATGGGCTGAGCCCGATGGACTTGCCATTCAGTCCGGACTTTGAGAAGCCCTGATTTAGGCTATTAGCCAAATGCCTGTAATTGTAAATGTGCATTTTTAGCGCCTCTTATCCTTAATAGAGTACAGAAAAGTTACATCTAGTCTGTGTGTGTGTGTGTGTGGGGGGGGGGGGCGTGTGTTTGTGTTCAGATTGAGCCAATAAACAGAGGACTGCTGGAGATGGCTGCTAATAGTTTACAGATGAACTATTAGCCATCATCCCTTCTGTCTCTCCTCTTGCTTTTCCATATGCTAAACTTACACACACACACACACACACACACACACACACACACACACACACACACACACACACACACACACACACACACACACGACTATGTCATCATTAACCAGAGCACAGGAACACAATGTTAAGCTCCTCTCCACAGTCCCATCCACTGGGTCAGGTCTAAAATAGAAGCTGGCCACAGACTCAGACGATGGCACCATGAGGGGAAACGGAGGAAGAAACAGAAAAAGTGAATTAGGGAGTGAGGAGAGGAGAAGGAAGAGACCAACTAGGAAAAGGGAGGAGAAAAATACCTCTCAATGCTCGTGTGTGAGAATGGGGCGTGTCAGACTGCGTACTTGCCCTCAGACTGCTGCAGTAGTTGTTGGCTAGGTATTTTAATAGGGCTCTGTCTCTATAAAGCTGCCTTTGATCATGCACTCAGGCTGCACGTGGATGTTGACTACACCGGAAACAGACACCTGGTCACCCTCGGAAACCTGTCTGTCTGTCTTGTCTGTCTGTCTGCCTGTGTGTCTGCCGACATGTCTTTTTAACTCAATGTCCTGTATGCCTTCTTGTGTCTCTGTTTTCCCCCATGTCTCTCTGCTCCTGTGTGCTGTTTGTTTGCCTGTCTGCTAGCTCCCCTGTCTGTCTGCATATCTACCTTTCCCTCCATCTCATCCCTGGATCATTCAGTCCTATTGTGTCCTCTCATGTATACTTCATATGGATTTTATACAGTGGCTAATAGATTGTGCCTAACTATGTGTGGGATATTTGATGTACATGTATGCATATGTGACTGTACTAGTGTGCACATGTATGTGTGAGCATACATGTGTGAGGTCATGTGTGCACATAGGCAGGTGGGGGTCCATATCTCTATATAGTTGTCTGTTTGTTTGTGCTTGCATGTTGCTGGTGTGTGTGTGTGTGTGTGTGTGTGTGTGTGTGTGTGTGTGTCTGTGTGTGTTATATACACAATAATATAATATATATCATATTTGTAATATATGTATATGTGTGTATGTATATATATATATATATATACATATATATCAATAGAGATGTAGGAAAAAAAGTTTTAATATATAGTAGTACAAGCTTGTTTCTTGCGTCGCGCACTCATCAGCTGCTAATTAAAAGTTTTTTTCCCTACATTTATATTGATATTCTGCTCCTCATTTGTTGAGCACTTTTATCAGCACCATTGACAGTTTAAAAAAATGCTGCGTGTGTGTGTGTGTGTATATATATATATATATATATATATATATATATATATATATATATATATATATATATATATATATATATATATATATATATATATATATATATATATGTGCGTGTGCAGGCCATAATCAGCTCCAGATGATTTTGAGTATCTGCCAGCTGCCCAGAATAGCAGTGCTGGTTTCCCCGCGGCCCTCCAAACTGGCCTTGGCAAATATTTTAGCAACTTCTTGTTTACCTTCACACTCCTCACTCTCACTCACTCAGAGCATTCCTCATTACCGTCCTTCTCTATCAAAAATAATCTCCTTTTTTTTTTTCAATTCACCCCACTGGTCAGGAGCCCTTGAGCTTGATAAATAAACTCATCTATAGCCCCAATAGAGGAAAAACTAAACAACATTGCATGCATTACTCAGACAGACAGATGGAGTTTGGACTCTTGTATGAACTGTTTGAGTGCATATGGATGCCAGAGTTAGGTTCTCTGAAACCAGCTTTTTTAGTGCGTTATCCATTTAGGATATTTTTTGTTTGTTTGTTTTACACGATGGCTAACTGCGTCTTGGTGTTAATCTATGATTGACTCCACATGGACAGATAAACACGCCTAGAAAGCATCCCTGACAGGAGGGCATCCCTCCTTGTCAATGTGTTTGTCACGTTGGAGCTATGCTGAGGCATGACTTGCTCTTCTTCCTGACAAGTAGCGAATGTATAAAAGCCATCAAGGAGTTAAATGCAGAGAGGGCTCTGATAAAACACACACACACACATACACATACACACACACACACACACACACACACACACACACACACACACACAATATACACACAGGCAGTGCAGATCCAGAATAGTGTTGATAAAACAGTGTCAGTTTAATTCCCTCACCTTGGAAACACTAATCTGTTTGCACAATGTGGCTCAAAATGTGAAATCCTCAACATCTTTCCAGGCTCTGCCTCCTTCGCTTGGCCTTGTTATTCCTTCTTGTTATCTGTCTGTTTTCTAAAAAAAAAAATGTAAAAAGCGGATGGGCCAGAACTAGTTGAATGATTTTAGTGTGCTCGCTCGCCTATGCCCTGTTGGTTACACCCAGCTGTCTATTACTACTAGTTGAGGGGGGCATATATGCTAAAAATAGACTGCATATGTTTGATGGTAAAGAAAGGCTTGTGCTGGAATGTCTGATATGCAGCCATTAACGTTGGAAATGTTTTTTTATTACATTTGTTTGTTTTTTTTGTGCTATTGTTTGTTACTGTGCACATCCAAGTTTGTGACGTTTACGTTTGCTATCTCTTTTGCAGTGCCGTCCATCCAAAGGCCGGAAGCGAGGCTACTGCTGGTGCGTGGATAAATACGGGCAGCCTCTACCAGGCTACGATGGCAAGGAGAGGGGCGAGACACAGTGCTACAACCTGGAGAGCAAATGAGACAAGGAGAACAAGAGTGGTTGGAGAGCAAGTTCGAAGTGGGAGAAAGAAAGACATTTGGGATGGGGGGGGGAGAGAGCGAGAGAGAGAGAGCGAGCGAGAGAGAGAGAGAGAGAGAGCGAGAGAGAGAGAGAGAGAGAGAGAGAGAGAGAGAGAGAGAGAGAGAGAGAGAGAGAGAGAGAGAGAGAGAGAGAGAGAGAGAGAGAGAGAGAGAGAGAGAGAGAGGGGGGGGGGGGGCCTATATTGCTCCTGCATGTAGTTTTATGCAAACACTTGAAGGAGCTCTGGACCTTTGACTTCAGGTCCCAATTCTGTTGGAGAGGAAGGGAACTTGGGGGAAATAGGGAGGGACATGGGGAAGAACAAAGGGGAGGGGGGTTGAGTAGACTGATGAGCACAGCCTAGGCCACTGGCCAGACCTCCTGTCCATCACAGCTATCTGTTCTGTGCTAACCTCTATTCTTTCTATTGGAGAAAAAAACAAAACAGAAAGAGGGAGGGAGAGAGAGAATCTTATCATCTGCACTATTCTTTTAGAGAGAGGAAGGAGAGACTTTTCCACTCACTTTAAAGGGGACTTGTTTGTGACTGTGACCCCCACCGCAACAAGAGTTTGTGTGTATGTCTGGGAGTATGTATGTGGGTGTGTCAGTTTGTTTGTGTCTGTTTCTGTGGGTGTGTGTATATGTGTGTGTAAAGCGTGCACCCGCATTGCATGTGTGCACTTGTGTGCAGCTGCACATCTGTGCGGTAATGCGCGAGCGAGCGTCCCAAAGTGTTTTATTTGTGTGAATACTGTATTTCACTAAGCTCTGTTTAGAGATGTCAGAACACCTCTGAACAGCTCATACCCGAACCCCTTTATTCCATTAAACAATGCAGAAACTGCTCTCTGGCTCAGGGTCCATTTTCAGGTGAAGGCTTATGCAAAGACAAGACTTTAACTTCTTGTCTACCATGATGGTCACCAATGGCCTTCCTTGTTGTCTCCATAGGTTGCTAGCTGGTCCCTCTCCCCGTCAGTAGTACTCTGCGGGAGGAAGGGAATAGAGGCATTCTGTGCAGTTACAGTGCCTTAAAAACCATTCTTTCCATGCCTCCCCTCCCCACAGTTTATCATCCTCTGTAATCCTTAATTAAGGTGCTTGTATACCTCCCTGCAGTCTTAGGGATTGGTCTGGTTGGATTAGCCTGTCCCTTGTCCCTTGTCCAAACCCCATGTTCCTGTCTACTTGCGCCTTTCTTTATCCATGATCCCAGCCCTCCCACCCCTGCTCCTGCTCCTGTTCCTGCTCCTGCTCCTGCCTCTGTTCGTGCCCCCTGCCCCTGCTCCCCTTTGCTCTTTTCCCTAGCCTTGTCCTCGTTCCATTATCCTGCCCTCGTCCACCATGCAGCTCACTGAGGTGGTAAAGATGGTGGCCTCTATCTCTGTGCCTAACCCTATCCCCAGTCCTCCTCTCTCTATACCACGGTCGGAATCCCCCCCCCCCCGTTAAAGCTTTTGTCCTTGTCTCGGCACCCTGTTACCCCTTGGCCCTCTTCCTGTTAGTCGTGCAGCCTGGTGTAGACTCGTTTTAAGTGAGCATGCCCGGTGTGACCGGTCTGCTCTGCCACAGGTGCTAGCTGCCCCTATGCTTCAAGCCCAAGCACAAGCACTTAAAGCACTTTAGCTGCACCACTACTCGCCAATGCATGCAGTTAAAGACGATTGGACCTAGCTGCCTCTGCATACCTTTCCTTAGAGGTAACAGTTAGATGAAAACATGCCATGCTGTAAGAAAATTATACTAACGAAGGGAAAGAAAAAAAAAACGAAGCTACACCAGGACTCCTGACAGTGAACTTAGCAAACGCCCATCAGAATTTCTATTCAATGCAACTATTTTCTTTTTTTTTTGTTTTTTTGTTTTTGTTTCTTTGAAATACTTGTATGATCTTATGCCAACAAAACTCCACAAGGTGGACACAGCACCAAATATGCATTCACACAAGTGGTAGGGGGCCTGAGGGAGGAGGCACGGTCCTGTTCGAGGAGCTTCCTGCCTGATGCTCTCCCACATCCTGTGTAAAGACTTGAAAAGTGGAGAGTGCCGACAAAGAATGCTAGCCCAGTAGCTTGGTAGCATGCGATCGGCTGTATGCTCTCTCTAAAAGTAACCATAAAAAGTAACAACTTTTAACCAACCTGTTGGTGCTATATCCCATTCTATTTAAAAACTTGATCTGGGGGGAGGAACCTAAAAGTATGTCTAAGCTATTTCCCTCCCTAGTATTTGTAAGTGTGTCTTTACATATATATATATATATATATATATATATATATATATATATATATATATATATATATATATATATATATATTCTTGGCCAGCTATGTTCGACTAGACACTAGACATCATGTACAGTACTTAAAAGTGAAAATAAAGTTATTTATCTAAGAAAGGATTATAAGCTGATCCAAACTACGTTTTCGTATGAACAGTTCAGTGACTCACCGATTGCACAACAAAGACTATATGATTCAGCATATTTTGGGGGAATATAATCACTAATGAATGTTATTTTATTTTTAAATTTTTTTTATGTACCTTTTCCTTCTATTTCACATCAATGTCATTTGTAAGCTCCGTGTCCTGTGGGTGAGTTTGGCCCACGGCAGTTCTCTGTCAGTCAGGTACTCAGGTCTCTGATCATTTTAGTTCATTGGCTGTGCAGACCCTTGAACCTCTCACCTCTCAGTAAGTCTCCATGCACACCCAGCCATCCCGCCTCAGTCTGTTGTGCAGAGCCACAGTCACCTCTGTATGTCACTTTTCTTTTCTGCCGGTCACGTAAGAATCTCTCTGTTCACGGGTCAGTGTACTCTGTTTATCATTTCATTTCAAATTTATCCTTCAAAGAATTTTTTTTTTTTTTGGATTCAAGCTTTTCATGTTACTAAACTAGAAATTACACAGCTATTATTTTCTTTGGGAAAGGAAATGATTTTGTTCAAATATGATTTGTATTTAATGTCTTTTTTTAATTAAAAATTGAACACATTTTAAGTCGCTGTTTTTTGTGTTTGCTGTGGTCTCTTTGTGATCTGTTCATCGATATATAGGTCGGGGAAGTGCCAAGCACACAAACCATCAAGGCCCTGAACGTGACTTTCATGAGACACAGAAGACAGATCATTAAAAAATGGCTGTTTACTTTTTTGACGTTGAAGAAGTTTAACTGTATGTAATCAGGACACAAATCACTCTTGTATGAAGTCCTTGAATGCAATCAGGCTCCCCTCAGTCTTGGAATGTGTCAATGAGCATAAAGCAAAGGTTCAATTTGTAAAGAACAAAAATAAGTCTGGTGGTGCCATGCAGGCTGGCAGTGGGCAAAAGAGGTTGAGGCAAATTCCTATGCCCGACCAAGGCAAACAGAGAGCGGGTCAAAAGGCAGCACAGGCCAGCCAGAGCCATGTCCTGGCTTACCGTCTAAAGTTAGACAGGACCTCCACTTGAGATCACCATGATAACACTGCACATGGACAAGACACTGAAGCACACATATACACACATGCTGAATGAAAAGATGCAATCTTCCAGCATATCTACGGAGAGACAGAGTGAGACAGTTTCAGGTGTGCTTGCTCTGATTTCACAACCATATCTTGATGAAGCTGTTTATGCTTTATTATGCTTTGTTACCCATGGCTGTTTGCACACAGTCCTACAGCTGGGACCTCTCAAGCACTAAAACCACGCATTCATATACCCTGCCCCGGGCAACACAAGCTAGGAGCACATAGCTGAGGTTAACATTTTTATTAAATATAACACTTTTTTTTTTTACATAACATCTCAATTACAAAAGTATACATACACACGACTGAGCAGTTAGTCACTTTGGAATAGACTCACATAAACGATTCTCTCCCCAACAGCAGCATGTAGACAGAGCAGACCCATCACAATCAACACAATTTCCCCACCATCATTCATGGTTCACGATGAAACAACAAAAACGTGCTCTTTGTGGTCATGTGTTCCTGGCCAGAGAGAACAGCGACATAAAAGTAAAACAAGTCTTCGACGGATACATTAACACACACACGTGACAGCAGAGACGTTACATCGGAGGTAGGTAAAAGGTAGATACGGTATACCCGTCTGAGGGGCAATGCAGAAGCACTACCCATCATGCAATCTGCAAACCCAAAGGACCATGGGATGTTGTTTTCTGAGACGTTTAAGAGAAAGTTTTGCTCTTACTGACGATAGCTGAGTTAAGTCATGTATGACATCAGAAACAAACATAACAAAAAGGACAAGACAGAGGCAACATGAAAAAAATAAAATAACTTAGAAGTAAAATAGAAATCAATCCAAATGACATTTGGTCACTCAGTGCTTTTGTTCTTGTGTGGTTCGCAGCAAACCAAACCACCAGGAAACTCCTCAAGGGCAGAGCGAGCTCAACTCAGCAATGGAGTTACTCAGGTTCAAGATACATATATACACACTTTATACATCCATTGAAATAATAACAATAAGGTAAAATGATATAAATACTCATAAAATAATTACAAATAACATAAAATGCAATACAATTGAAATAAATAAGGCTGAGGGGTTAAAGTAAATGCATCAATATCAAAATCTCCTTTTAAGAAAAACAAAAATAGATTTTTTTTCTTTGGTGGGGGATGAGGGGAAGGTGGGGGGGGGCGGGGAGGGGGGTTTGAGGGACCCACAGTCCCACAAAGACAGTGTACCTGAATTCAACACCACCACAGACAAAATAAATAACAGCTGTCAAAAGAGAAATTCAGTGGCTTTCTTTTTGAGATCGGTTCCTGGGCTGATCTCTCATGGACATTCTGCATCTCCGGGCAGTTCGGCGGAACCCAAGATTCTCTTCCCGTTCCAAGAGGTCACACACCAGCACCGACCCCTCTGCCCATCCAGAGAAGACTCGCACTTGAAGAAAGGAGACAAAAGGGGGAAGGCAGAGAATGGAAGTAGGGGGGGGGGGTTTAGATTTCTCCATTTTTAATTTTTTTTTACTTGTCTTTACATACCAGCACCTGTTCATATGTGACCCTGGCATGCGTTTGGCATACAATTACACCCCACAAGCCCAACAGGCATACATGCGTGTGTAGTCATGCTGCAGCAACAAGGGGGGTGACATCACAGTCAAACAAGCTGAATACGCTCTAAGGTGTAAACAGTGCTGCAAACTGAACAAATCCCTGCCCGAACACACACACACACACACACACACACACACACACACACACACACACACATATATATATATATATATTCACACACACACTATCATCCTAAAACTGTGGTTGACATAATCTTGGCTACACCGTGCACACACACACACACACACACACACATAACTTGGTGAGATTCTTTCACGCTGACTGGAGTCATGAATCAATCCAAAAGGCCGAAACTCTTGCAAACACACAGAAAGACCTGCAACTCGCGTGTTAGCTCATAGCCTTACCTGCTTGGCTTTGTAGAGTCCATGTTTGTCACAGTTGGGGAGGTAGAATCTGGTCAGTTTGTCTCCTAATTTCTGCTGGGATTTGGCAATCTTCTCTAAGGCTCTCTGCAGTTCAATGTGACAGGGTCCCTGAGAACAGAGAGGGAGGGGGGCAGGAGTGGATTAGCTGGGTGACTTGAACACCCGCCTTGACCTGACACACGCAATGCTGCTTTTTCACTAACAATGTGTATGGGCTGCCATCAAACTGTGTAACTGTAATGCACACTCATCTCCCACTACACCGTCTCTCTCTCTCTCTCTCTCTCTCTCTCTCTCTCTCTCTCTCTCTCTCTCTCTCTCTCTCTCTCTCTCTCTCTCTCTCTCTCTCTCTCTCTCTCTCTCATTCACACACACACACACACACACACACACACACACACACACACACACACACACACACACACACACACACACACACACACACACACACATTATTCAAACACGCATGCACAAATATAAGCTACGATTCACACCGGAGCAAGAAACGCTTTCAAAGACACTTGAGCGCCCCCTTATGGGGAAATTCTCATCTCTCCAAAACAGTTGCAAAAGTTTCAACCACACTAAACACCATTTTACATTGTGGGTCGAACGTTTCACTCCGTTTCGTTTACCTCCTTGGATAGTTTCCTGCGGATAGTGTTGGGTTTGTCTTCCATGCTCTCCTGAGCGTCGGCGGCGGCCCTCGGGTCGTAGGGCTTACTGTGGCCGGGGAAGAATGGACTGAAGCCGGGGTCCGAGACGGTGGCTGTGTTCTCCATCTCCGTCTCTGGCTCTCCCTGGTCTGGAAAGGCGAGATCTGGAAAGGCAAAGGAGTTTGAGAATGGCTGTGAAACATGCATCACTGCGCGAACATCGTTGTATTTGCGTTTGGGTATATTGGGGTGACAATTTTTTTTTTGAAAGGAGGTTATAATGGGTCAGAGTCAGAGTGATCCTATTGTCTAAAAATCAGCTGAATGCTAGTGGAAATGTATATATTTCGAGTAGGATTCTTGCAGAAAGGCCCACCTTGGTTTCGGGGTTCAGGGCTCCGCTCGGGCTGAGTGCTCTCGGAGCATACAGCCTGCCCGGTGGTTAGGGCGTGCAGTGGCCGGAGGTCGCCCGGTGCGGGGGTGCACCTTAGACCAGAGCCGCATGGTGCCGTGTAGATTCCGCAAAGATCTCCAGCATTTAGGGCACATGCGAGACAGCATCCACAGCCCGGCTCCCGCAGCACTTCGGCACATCCAGGCGCAACCGCTGGACACTCGCTCAGCTTCTCGGGAGTGCAAGGGGCGCATCGGATCGGCTCTGGCCCCATTACCGGGGACCCAAACGTCACTGCGGCCAGCACGGAGCAGCACACTGCCGCTGCCACCACGACGTGTTTCATAGATAATCCACTCATTGCAAACAAAGGAACTGGCTACTAAATGTATATAACATACAATATGTCAAAAAGGTAGGTGGAATGATCAAAGGTAGCCTAAGCCGGATTCCCGTGATTCTTGCTCAGTATAGTGTCCTTCTTATGATTTTGGGGAGGGAAAAAATGCCTTGCTGTCCGTTGAGCGCAGTCGTATTTATAGTCGAGTCCCTGTGACTGTTTGACGCATCGGCGTTATGAATGATTTCTGAAAAGAAGGTGTAATGATCCTATGGTTTCTGATTGGCCCGCGCATGTCCGGTCAGGAGGTTGATTTGAATACAACACGCAAATCACGTCAATATTTATTTTGGAACACCACTGCCTGCACGTATCGCCGACGAGTGACGACACAAGCGTTTGATGCTGCAAGACACCCCCCCCCCTTCACACACCAACGATACAATAAACTAGTTTACTATATCCCGTCAGTTTATGAAGGAGCCCCCCCCCCGCTCCCTCCTCAAAAGTATCCATTCATGATCTGACTGCTTTAAAACTCGATTTGCAGATAAGTTTGACATTTCATAAAAGAATCAACGTTTTCGATTTCAGATGCCGTATGTAGGGTAGCAAGCTATTCTCTCTGCGAACAAGTGAGCGCCTATCTTTCGGGACAATGCTCGCTATTCATGAGGTTTTTGTTTCGGTTTTTTCCCCCTCTTCTCTCTTTTTAATTGTCCTTTCAAACTTCTTACACAACTTCTGGATAACTAATTATGAGCACATATTACGCACGCCCACTCTTTTCGGAACTGAACGCCTACTGAGTTGAGCCCAGCTCTAGTTTGACATCAGAAGGCATCCGTGCATCGCGGAGATAATAAATCCAACTCAGAAATAGCCGCGTAAATGAGGGTCACCATTTACACCAGAGTGTCACTCTCGGACAGTTGTATGTGATCTTTCCCGCGTAAGGGAACCCACTTTGGGCTCAGTGCCGGAGAAGTCCCGATGTAATTACCCGTTTCCTGGGGTAATAATAGCGCGGAGCTTCAACCAGGGACTGCGGTGACGTGGTAACAGACACGTCCCCTCTCCCCTGTAGTGTCTAAGTGCGTCCGTCCCCCGACGACTCCATTGTGCACAACTTGGTAATGTTTCTCTGCTTAAACGTGGCCTTGCTAGCCCCAGTTTGGCAGATGGCAATGTTTACTCGGTTTTCAATGAACTAGGTCTGATACTGGCGCTCATGCCAGCCTCAGCTCTGTTGTTTACGCAGATAGAAAATGAATAGTCTTTAGCCTGACATGACTGTGTTCATTCTGAATGACCTAAATTAGTAGTCTTTCTTTAGAAACTCAAACTTCATTTTTAGTAGATATAAATTTGTTCATGCCACACAAACCTATGATGATTTAACCTTATGCAATAAACTACATGGCGTGGTTGGTCTCCATGCAATTTTGTTGGTAGGATTGCGTCATCTGTCAACTGTTGTAAACCGTCACCCCACTTGTGGGGCACAGATTTGTTCTTAAAGCCTTAAGCTAAATAGAAATATTAGTGTAACCAGACCTGACTTGGATCAGTAGCTCTGGCTTATTGTCACATAATGCTGAGGTTTTAAACTTTATGAACCACGAGTCTTGTCTGAATAGCTTACCTTTTTAGCATTGTAAACACAGTGGCTGTTAAGATATATTACTAATCACTGGTTGATTAAAGGCTTGGATGACTCATTAAGCTTACAATAGTTTGTTTGTCTGTCTTAAACAACATTTGTATTGTCTGTGTTAGTACAATGAACACATTTGGTTCGTACAGGTTTGCCATAATACTTTGAAAATTGGCCTTGTTCTTACTCTCATTAAACAAGAAGGACTTTACCTCAGCATAACACCGGAGACACCAAATCATTTTTAATATGAAAAAAAAAACAACGTCCCCCTGCTAAAAAAAAGGGATAGCCTCAGTTAGGTATAGTAAATAGTAATGGATATCATCTATGACAAATGTAAAATGTTTCTGAATGGAACATTTGAGTCTTTGGCTTAACTGTGTTTTGAAAGTGACAAGCGTTTCTCGGAGTGTCCTTGTGACTGGATATGGCCCTCAGATCCACAGTGAGTTGGAATGTGAGTTGACTCTTGTGGTTTTGCACTAAGCTTTGTGGGAGCATGGACAGTCAGGTGTTCTCAATGCACCCGCATGTTTTTACTCAACTTTGGGAAAACCTCTTTACATTACTGCCCATAATGGGGAAAGAAAATACCCAGAAAAAGTTACTGACTATCTGCAAAAGCATTTCCAATGTCTCTTACATCCATGCAGCATCTGTTTCTTGTAATGACCAAGCAACCCCTACGTGGTATCTTGGGATGTGGGCTGAGATGGCCAAGGAGCAGCCAAGGGTGTGGGACCATCCAACCCTTCTAATTAGCAGGTTGATGTAAAGTGGGAGAGACATGCACGAATTAGGGCCACGGGGGATTAACATATGTGAACTATTGCATGTCCATATAGGAGGACAAAATGTGTTAGCTGACTGGTCTCGTAAGCCTTTCCTCCATCAGATCAGAGAAGAACAAGAGTTGTCACAGCTCTGGGTCAGAGCTGATCTAAAAACGTGAGAAAAAAATATCAAGATCCATCACACCCCAAGTCCTGAAATGAAACCTCTATCAGCCTTTCACAGTGTGTTTTTTTAATTAGAGGCTGAGGGGGTGGGAGTTGGGTTGATAAGGGGGGTTATCATTGCTTTCATATGTCACATGGTTAAGATCAAACGTCAGTTGGCATTGAACGTCCCAGCACTGGAATTTTTACCTCTGACAAGGACACTGGTGTGGACATCTGTGTCTCTAAAGCTACCTGGACTCACGTACACACACACACACACACACACACACACACACACACACACACACACACACACACACATACACACACACACACACATGCTGACATGCATATGCAAACAAACATGCAATCACGTATATGCACATATACATGTACACAGCTCACATTTACAAATACACAAAACATGTACACACACGCACACATATACATGTTCACAGCTCACATTTACAAATAGACACAGAAAATGTATACAGACACGTACACACACATTCCTTTGGAGCTACTCATTTGTAGTTATTCAATCCTCGTCCTTGGCAAGACATAAGGGGTTATCTAGGATTGATAAGCTCAAAAAATAGGGTTGTTTCAAGTCTCACTCAGAGTAAGATTGCATGGACATGGACTCGATATGCCCCATCAGGGAGGGTCACCGAGGTTCACTGAGGTGAGGGTTCACTTCAAATGAAGTAATAAAAAACAGAAAGAAAAAAAAAGAGAGAGAGAGAGAGAATAAGACATTTTATTCATAAAGCACATTTAATTGACAGAAAATCTCAAAGTGTGACATAAATGATTATAGAAAGCGCCTAATTGATTTTGTTGGCTTGAACCCTAGTTGATTTCATGAACACCTCGCATTGGGAATAGGGACCGTCAATGAAGCTGGTTTGGCTTTTGTTTGGAAACAGGTACATGTTAGGCACCATATGCAGTAAGGTTTGTTATCTTTATTATTCTTTAGCACATCAAAACAATGGCTCAATCCCTGCATCGAAAATGTGCATCTATTTTGTGACGTTCTTCAACTTTCATCTTACTGCACCGACAGACTGCCTTTAGGTAAGCAATGTGGATGGTGCATTTGGTTTTGGCGCTGGCTGCGGTGTCAGCGTATACGGTGAGGCATGGCTTAGGTAGTGTCCTCTATCAGTATTGAGACTCAATCACTTGGAATGTGATGTGAGTGGGCACAATTACTCCACTTCCTAGCAATGTTGTTATTTTTCTTCTTCACTGCCTCTTACAGGATTTCCTTAATCGGTTCATCCATGTCCTATTAAACAGGCAGTCCAGATCACGGATAGTGGTCTGGGAGGAAACCCCCCCCCCCCATTCATGGTGAAGGAGACTCAAGCTCCTCTCGGTATTTTAATGTCTTGAATAAGGAAGTTTACTCGTTGGACACAAATTACTTGGTATGTAACATGATGGTCCACCTGCGTGTGACTGAGTATCAACATACACTAACACACAAATCACACATTTGTGTGTTAGTGTATGTCAGAATGAGAGTGTATGTTTGTGAGCATCTGATTGTGCACTTGTGTGTGGGAAACCCAGGAAATCCAGGCTCCCATGCGCCAACATCCATTGTGTTTCATTTCCTCTGTGTGTGTGTGTGTGTGTGTGTGTGTGTGTGTGTGTGTGTGTGTGTGTGTGTGCATGCGTGTGCATGTGCATGTGTGTGTGTGTGTGTGTATATGTGTGTGTTTGTGTGTGTTCTTAGCTGCAGTGCTTCCCTCTCTGTTGTAGCTCTAATGAGAAGTAGGAGGAAGCCTGAATCAGAGGATTGCACTTGGCAAAGTTAACTGGAAACAATCTCATGAATGGACCAAGAGGACTGTGTTAGTTGGATGAGCCAAAATGTATTAAAATGTTCCCAATGCTACAGAATGGAGATTTCCATTCAACTGCATTACAATTGTAGATCTGCTGGCTCAAAGAGTGCCTAATCTCCCACTGAAGTACCTAAAAGTATTTTTTCATCCAAGCAAATATGCTGAAATGCTCCAGCCTAAAAATAAATAAATAAATAAATAAATAAATAATAACAATTAAAAAAATATCACAAATGAGAAACACAACAGTAAGCCATACTGCAGTAGTACATGGATGGTCTCTATTAATCTGTAAACAGCAATCTGTTGCATACAGCAGTAGGAGTAAATCAAGGCAAGTTGTGTGTACAACAGAGATCTACATCTGATCATTTACTAGTGTACCTCAGGTTACCATGATCAGGTGTTTTGGAGGTTATTATGACATAGTCTGTCCTTGTTATGGTGCTTTCAAACAGTCAGTCGCATTCCATCTGTGTGGACATACGGAAAGACCAAACATGGTGGAGCAGTAGGAGAGGGTTAGTGAGGGTCATCAATGCTCTTACACAATCTTGAGTTCATTGGCTCCTTTACTTAAGTGCCTGATGGGAAAACACGCTGTTCGGAAAAGAGAATAACATGCTTGCACTTGGGAAATCCTTATTAGGAAAACAATTTTGCAAGAGGGAATTATTGCCCTACTATAAACTGGTTTATTGACCCAAGTGCAGACAACTAAGACACACATCAGAAACTTTGTTGTGAAATGAAATTCATTGCACGGACACATTCACTTAACTAGAGGCATATAAACAGAGAAGGGGCTGCCATATCCCCTGATGTTGATTTGATAAAACCAAAACAACGGCTTGAAAAATGGCAGAATCAATGTAGCTGTAACTCAGAATCACACTTTTGTCAGATGGCATCTTGTGAGAGGCGTCTTGCCCTTGGAAAATTAATGGTGCAGGAGGTAGTCTAATCACCAGAAAAGTGTCCAATTTGCATTCTGACAGGTCTCTTAGTCTCATATCAAGTTTTGAGAGATTATTTTGCTTGCAAAAAAACAAAATAAACGTATGCTAGTTTTGACGGTGTGTGACACGATTTCACTTTCCACTGTGCTGTCACTTGTTTCAATTGTTTCAGGAATTTTCTAGCAAAAAGCCAGTATGTTGAAGCAGTACAGTAAAATATAATATCTAAAATGAGATTTTTTTTCATTATTATTATTTTATTGCTTTTTACTAATTCTGGTTTGCGCCAATGTCAGGTGATCCAGGAGACCATCGGCTAAGTTAGTGCATGGTGAGAAAATCCTGTTTGTTCTCAAGTATGTGTTGCAGATGTAACGCGTGTTTGATTCTGAGCTCATCTCAATGCTTGTAGCTCATATGTCAACACACACACACACACACACACACACACACACACACACACACACACACACACACACGGTGCGAATTATACAATGACAATGGAGGTGGGGGGGGTCAACTTTTTCTCCGGGGCGTAAAGGGAACCCAGTACAGTGCAGGCGCATGCTTCACTGAACTAAAGTTTTACAATCCTTACATTATCTTGCTTTTTTTAACATAATGTCTGCAGTCTGCAGATGATGATAAATCCATTACATCAGCTCATGGGGCAGGTACCCACACACACACACACACACACACACACACACACATAACAACAACAACAGCAGGCCATAATTTCCACTCAAACACAAACCCACACAATGCTGTACCAGAACCAAATACACTATCAACATGCCAAAGATGTAGGCAGATGTGTTACTACCATACAGCATCTAGGCCTGTGCCTGACTAACATTAAAGGCATAAACCACCCAAATAATCTAGATTTGTCAGCTGTTTTCTTACTGTGAAAATAGTCTAATGCAAATTTAAAAAAAAAAAATCAACATTCCACATCATCTCATTCGACATCATCATCATCCTTTACTATCAGTGGCCAACACTTTATTAAAAAAAGTTTTAAAAAATTTAAGTCCTCGCATATTAGTTGAGTACAGTAGGGTATGATTGTTGTGCATCCCATCAATTTCTGAAAGTATTATTTGCCTAAATATCTGGTATGATAGCATACATCTTTAAGTGCAGTCTCCTTTGTAACCCACCTCTTTGCTACTAGGTCATGCCTGCTCACTGTCCTCCTGACCTCCTACTGCCTGCTGACTGTCATTCTTACCTCCCACTGCTTCCTTAATACAACAGCACATAAATGTAAAACTCACCATCACCCATACTATCCTGCTCATTATTAAGCCTGCATAACAACCACAGAAAATACAGGCTGCATTATCATCTCTGAGTCCTAATTCTTACAAGTTTCAACTTACTCTTTTTTTAGCACCAAAAAAGTGCCAGCTATTTCCTCTCACTCATGTTGACTCTGTGAATGAAATCTAATCTGAGTTCAATAAAGCAGTCATACATTTGAATTAATACAATTACTCAGCCTTCAGCACACATGGATTTTGATAATTTTTGATTACCCAACCAGGCAAAACTCCTGTATTCCTGAGTGAAAACGAAGGGGGTGCCTATTAGCTAATATTGTAAAGGCCTAAAACTAACTAAACCGCCACAGCCACACAAAAGCCTATTAAAAGGAAATTGTAGGTTTCCAAAGAATGAAGCCTTAGCTTGATGCTCTGATGACTCCCCTCGTATGTATCCACATTAGAAGAAGAAAAAAATATCCACAGGACCACTCTGTAAAATGTACCTGTTTACTTCGACCCAAGATATATTTGATACAGAATGACTGTCGATTAGCAAAAAAAAAAAAAGGTTAAGAAGAACAGGAGCACGAGCGATCAAAAAAACTGTGTGGCTCCACTCTCTCCTTGCCTAACTCCACCTGCCCTCGTCCAACTCCTCATAAGAGTATCAAAAGACAATTAATTGTGCATACAGTTACTAGGAAGCAACAGTTACAGTCACCTATTCCCAAATATTACAAATGTAACATAAATTAGATCTTATACATTTTAAATTATTCACACACCTTGTAAATGCAAGGAATCAAACAATTAACTTAATGCATTACTGTCAATATGAACTGTAAATCATTGCATGCTAATTAGTCAAATATTTATATTTTATATTTTATCAATAAACTGCATTTAGGCTCCGACATTACATGCCCCTAATTGTTATCAATGTCCTTGAAACAATTACTCAAAGAAAATTTAACTTAAAGGAGTCTACATGCTAAGTTACTTAGTTAAAGTTCAACTATCTAAATAAATATTATTCTCTTTCTTCACCACATCCCAAATAAGGACTTGGTTTCAGAACAGCTCATCAATTATCCTCAGATTCTTGAAGAAGACATAGCTTCGTTACTGGGTGACAAAGTTCATTGGTCTTGGTCTGAACTTTCACTTGACGAACAAGGCCTTTCTTGTCAGGAAAAGTCTCCACAATTCTTCCAAGTGGCCATGAATTTCTGGGTGATGTGTCATCCACAATCAG
The DNA here is from genome assembly GCF_029633865.1 of Lampris incognitus. Lineage (NCBI taxonomy): Eukaryota > Metazoa > Chordata > Actinopteri > Lampriformes > Lampridae > Lampris > Lampris incognitus. The sequence goes on along the minus strand of NC_079213.1, from coordinate 72,553,615 downwards.
CACCACATCACCGACAGGGAAGTTTCTTCCAGGTGTGGACCATAGTTGATATTCTTGGAGCTGTGGAAGGTATTCTTTGCACCAGCGTTTCCAGAAGACGTCCGCGAGGTACTGGACTTGCCTCCATCTGCGATTAGCATACTGGTCACTGTGATGTTCAGAATTTTTCTCACTGAGCGAATCAGCCACTCCCAGCTTCCTCCATGGTGAGAATCTGCTGGAGGATTGAAGTGCCACTCGACACCCTTCCGTTGCAAGTTTTTTTTACGATCTTGCTGGTGCTCCATTCTTTGATCGATTTCTTCAACTCACTGTCAGCCGACTGGAAGTTGGTTCCATTATCTGAGTACATCTCTTTGACTTGTCCACTTCTGGCAAGGAATCTTCTAATTGCACTGAGGCACGCATCAGTGTTAAGTGCGGAGGATCGTCAAGCAGGACCCTTCATCTTGGTAGATCTGCCATGAGTTGCTTGCCAGCAGTTTCCTGTAGTTTTCTACAGGTGATGCACTTGGACAAGAACTTCCTGATGGCTCCGTTTGCTCCTGGGATCCAGAATCTTTGACACAGTTGAGCCAACATGTGATTCCTTCCAGCATGAGCTTTAATGTCATGAATGTGTCTCAGCACAAGCTTTGTGATGTGTGAATGTGTTGGCAAGATGGTTTGCTGCTTGGAATCATCTGGCATAGCCACTCGGCTCAACCTTCCTCCAACCCTAATAACTCCATCTTGAAGTACTGGATTGAATTTATAGAGTAAGCTACTTTTTTTCACCCTTTGATGTTCCTTTAGCATTGCCAAGTCTTCTTTGAATCTTTGTTTTTGACAGTACTTCACACATTCTGTTTCTGCTTTGGTTAAATCTACACAGGTTAGGTGTGTTCCTTTGAAAATTTTCTTGAACTGATTCATTCTGCTTTCACCGTTTAATGTGTTTGGTTCCTTTCTCTTTGCTTTCATAAGCAAATATTTCAATTTCAGAAACCAAGCAACAGCACATTTTAGCTTTGTCCAAGATGAGTAGTGGATCATCAACCGATCCGTTACATCTTTAGGCTCCTGCACCTGAATGACATGTGCTTGAGCTACTCCTTTGACCTCTGGGTCATCGATGTCCAGCATTCCAGGATCTGGATTCTTGGGCCACTGGTCTTGTGTCCAGAGCAAGAAACCTGGCCCTGAAAGCCAGCTTTCGTATTTCAAAAATGCTTCGACAGTCTGTCCTCTCAAGACATGATCAGCAGGATTCACAGTGGTATTGACATAGCTCCACTGTGAAGTTTGAGAGTGCTCGAGGATTGTTGAGATTCTATTAGCAACAAAAGTTTTGAATCTTGTGCTTTCACTATTCAAGTACTTTAGCACAGCCATGCTATCCATCCAAAAGATTGAGTCGTGAAGTTCCAGTCCAAGCGCTATCTTCAGAAGCTTGTCCATCTTGATTGCAACTGTGGTAATCCATTCTTGGTATGGTTGGAGACTTGAAGGGCACAATCCTTGCCTTTACCATCATCAGGGTGGATTGAGCTTCACTAATTGCATTGCGCAGCAGTAGGTAGCCTGTTGTTCCGTCGTCTTCGCTCGTGTCAGCGAAGTGATGTAGCTTTGCAAAGACTGGTGCACCAAACTGATTTGTCTTGACGCACCTGTCAACTCCAAAATTCTCAAGCTGTTGCAGACCTGAGATCCACCTTTTCCAGTTGTTAACTTTTTCTGGCAGGTCTTTGTCCCAACTATATTTCTGCCGGCATACATTTTGTAGGATTATTTTGGCGGGCAGCACTACTGGAGTGAAAAAGCCCAACGGGTCATAGATGGAAGGCCTCTCCTGGTGTGTGGTCTAACTTTGAGGTTGAGCTTGAACTGATCTGATTCGGCACACCACAGGATACCCAATGCTCTCTCCATCGGCAAGTTGTCTTCATCCAAGTCCAGATCATGAAGCCCTTGCGCTCTTTCCTCTTCGGGAATTGAGTTGAGCAAATTCTGGCTGTTGCCCAACCATTTTGGTAGTTGAAATCCACCTAGGGCCAACATGCTCCTCAAGTCAGTGCAAAGTGCAATTGCTGTGTCTTCATCAGTACTTGACTTAAGACAGTCATCTATATAAAAAAATCCTTTTGACTGTTTTGGCAGCTTCTTGACCAAATTCATCTTCTAAATCTGTTGCACATTTCTGAAGTGCAAAGGTTGAAACACCAGTCGATGATGCTGCCTTGACGATGTGGATCTTGTGTTCAACAAGCTCCTGCTCGTAGTTCCCATCAGGCCACCAGAGAAACCTGAAGAGATCCATAACTTCATTGCGGACTCTTACCTGGTGTAACACGGCCTCCACGTCGGCCATAACCACCACGGTCTCTTGTCAGAACCTCATGAGGACCCCCACTAGCGAGTCTGGTCCTTGCAGGAGCTGTTGGTTCAGTGATGTTCCTCGGAAGCTTGTTCCACAGTCAAAAACAACACGCAGTTTTTGCTTGACTGGATATCTGACTCCATGGTGAGGCAGATACCATGTTCGCCACTCAGTTGGCTCACATTCAGTACTGTTGAGCTTCACTGCATAGCCTTTATTCGGGATGTCATCCCTGAATGCAACATATTCTGTATAAAACTTGACATCTCTAAAGAATATTTTCCGTTGGATCAGCACATGTTGCTTGGCGACTGATCTGTTGTTTGGCATATACAATGACTTGTTCTTCACCAGAAGGCAAACACTGTAATGACCATCCTCAAGTTTTGAGGGTTGGGACACCATGTTAATAAACTGGTGATCATCCTTGGACATTTCGACGTCCTTGTTTTGTCCAGCATCTGGAAAGTCCTGCTTGAACTGCAGTTGCCATAGCTCTTCTAGCTTGGCTTCTGAGATTTGATTTGCAGTGACTTCTGTCAATTTGTTTGTCTCCATTAGATTACTTCCACCTCTGAGTGGTTCCTTTATTATCCAGCCTAATATTTTTCTCACAGCGAATGGTCCACCATCCACACTTCTGACCACTTATAGTGGCTCCATTGCCTTGGGAACATTTGTTCCTATGAGTAATCCAACCTCTGTTTCGATAGTGGGAAGTCTCACCTCCTTTAGGTGAGGCAAACTGTTAACATCTTCTTGGCGGGGAATATTATTTTTGGTTACAGTGATGGTTTTCTGTGAAAACACATCTGTAAGTTTGATAAACTGGTTAAATCCAGGCTACTGATTTCCAGTCCAGTCACAATGAAGTGTTCACGACTGATTCATTTCCCACTGTTGACAACAAAATGTTTGTATTGTGTCCATTCACACTAAGTTGGTTTATCAGTGACTCTGTAGCAAAAGTAGCTGAGCTACCTGGGTCCAAAAATGGATATGTTGTCACACTACCTTGATTCCCTTTGTGTCTTGACACGCACTGGAATGACTGAATGAGCACAATCTTCCTTACCGGCCCAAGTGATGCCAAAAGTTTCCGTCGGCTGTACAAGGGCACTTGATACGGCTTGTTGTTCACATCTATCTTTTGCTGTTTCTTCTCTTGAGTCTTTAGTGTTCATGTGCAGCAGTGTGGGATGCAGTCGAGAGCATTCTTGACATTGAACTTTCTCTTTGCAGCTGCTACTCATGTGACCGTGTTTCAAACATGCAACACAGATCTTTGCTTCTCAAGAAGTCAATCTTTTCTTTGTGTGGTTTGCTCTTGAGTTTTCTGCAGACTGTGAGACTGTGTTGCTCCCCTTTGCAATAAACACAAGGATTGCTGTTTGCATCCACTGAAACAGTTTGTGTTTTTGGTGTTGCTTCTTTGTCGTTTTCTGTCTTGACTTTATTGTTGGTACTAGGGGTACAACGACTGTTGTGAATACTTTCTTTGGTTTGAGTGTCTCTGCATATTGTGATTTCGGTTTCTGTCGGACAGGGTGTCTCATGCTTGTGGTGATTTCCTTTATGTTTCCATAGAGCGGGTGTAATATATACCTAACTTGCTTGTTGACAAAGTTGACAAAGTCCTTGAATTTCACTCTCTTCTTTGTTTTTTCTTGTAAGTCGCAGGCAGACTTTCTCCAAGTTTCTTTGAGTTTGTATGGCAACTTGTTAGCCAGTGCCTTTATGTTAGCTGTGTTGTCCAAGTCTTCCATGTAGCTGCGACGGTTCCCGGGCTGCCCTCCTGAATCGCTGCATTGGTGTCAGAATTGGGATGGTGAGACCGTGAGGTCATCGGAAGCGCGTGCGCCCAGAGGACTGAGGGAGCTGATATGCTGAAGCGCGGGGACGTGCTTTCCGGAGGAGTGGGGTAGCGTAACGTGCATGGATAAGTAGACCACTGATCTAAAAAAAAAAAAGACTGGATCGAGCAACTCGCGATATGAAGTGAATCCGGTATGGGCGACTTGGCGGCCATCTTAGGTAGACCAACAAGCGATCAAATTGCATTAGAATTGCCAGCTAAAATGTTGAGTTGCAGCACATACCAGTGCTCTAACCGCACAGGGTCGAAAAAAAGTGGCAATTCAGATAATATAACGTTTCACAAGTAAGTACCCTTTTTTATTTGACTCTTGCATTTAAGATGCAACTGCCGTTTTAAGATGCCTTGATTTGTCAAAATGTTTTTCCCGAGCTGGCTCCCCAGACGAGTGCGTGAAAGAATGACACAGAGCGTGCCGCTTGCAAGGGAGAGAGCGGTGCGTCCTGGCTTCATCAGGCCGTTGCTCTCCGTCGCTGCAACACTCTATCTCGCTACCTAAGAAAATGACAGTATTAAGTTTAGAAATCACGTCAGGACACAGCGCTGTCGCTCGACACAACCTCTCCGTGGCATTCTTTATTTAGACTGACACAGCATCAAAGGCAGACCCGATCAAACAACCCAGAGCCCGCAGGCATCACCAATCGATCCCAGCACAATAGAACAGCACCAAATCAAATGCAGCACTGTCGATGTGTGCATACATAACATTCCCCCCCCCCCGGCAGGATTTCAAACATGAAAGGTTGACACAAAGTCCTCTAGGTGGCCAGGGCGTAAATGTGTGCGAACAGGTCGCGGGGCGGCCTGAGGCTGGGCAGGCCGAGGTGGGGAGGGAGATGGCAGGGGGAGCTTAGGCCCAGAAATGTCTAGGGCCCGTGTGTGTCGCCATGCTGAGGGAATGGCTATGGTTGTGTCACCAGCTGTGTGTGGCGGAGCTGACACCTTCCGTAGACGACTGGAGTGCCACCGAGTGCCATCGCTGAGGAGGTAAGTGGCTGGGCCCAGCTGACGGGTGACTTGGAGAGGAGAGGACCAGTATGAAGCCATTTTATTGTCCCTGTGGGGCCTGCGGACCCTGACCCAGTCTGACACATTGATGTCTGGCACCCTGGTTCGTTTTGACTGGTCAAACCGTTACTTCATCCGCGTCTGCTGACGAGTGACTGAGGCTCTGACCCCAGAGGGAGGTGCCTGAGGTGTGGAGGGGCGGAGCCTGTCAAGGGGCATGCACAGTTCCCGGCCTAGCATGAGAGAGGCTGGGGAGACGCCTGTGGTCGAGTGCTGTGTGGCCCGATAGTGCAGCAGAGTGTGAGGGATGGCCTGCGTGAAAGAGCACCCTTGAGCCATGTGTGCTCTGAGGCCGTTCTTCAGTGACTGGTGAAAACGTTCAACGCCGCCATTGGCCTGGGGGTGGTAGTACGCAGTGCGTATATGACGGATGCCCTTGCTTTCGAGATAAGCAGTGAACTCAGCAGAGACCAGCTGAGGGCCGTTGTCAGTGGTGATGGCCTTTGGGAGGCCCCAGCGAGAGAAAAGAGAGTCCAGGAAGTCGATGATGATCTGTGAGGTCACAGTGCCGGAAGTGGTGAGTTCAGGCCATTTTGAGTGTAGATCGTAGGCGACCACCATGAAGCGTTGGTGGTGGGGAACTCCATGGATCTCACCACAAATGTCCAACTGCAGGTGTTCCCAGGGCTGAGAGGGCCAGGCGAGAGGTTGCAGGCGTGGGGGAGCCTGGTGGCCAGTCTTGCCACTCACAAGGCAGGCAGAACAGTCCTTCACCAGAGCCTCAATATCTCTGTCTATCCCCGGCCACCACACCAGGTCTCGGCAGCGCTGTTTCAGTTTCACAATGCCCAGGTGGCCTTCATGCGCCGTATTCAAAACACGTGCACGGAGAGCAGCTGGGACCACTGTGCAAAACCCACGTGCCACGCAGGTGTCGTTCCAGCAGGAGAGCGCCTGTCTGACTCGGGCGAACGCAGCCAGCTCCTCTGGGACCTTGTGAGGCCAGCCGTTCTGGATGTAGGTGCGGAGCTGGGAGAGGACAGGGTCCTGTTCGGAGGCTGCCCTCAGCTCCTGCAGAGAGACAATGGCCTGGAGGGGTGTGTGTAGCATTTGGACAATGTCCTTTTCCACACAGTCGGTGTCCGTCTGTGGAGCTGGGGTGGAGACAGAGCGAGAGAGCAGGTCGGCGACAACATTGTCTCTGCCTGGGGTGAACTGCAGGCTGAAGTTGTACTGGCGGAGGCGGTCAGACCAGCGGTGCAGCCTCAGGGGTTTGTGGCCTGTCCCAGATGTGGACAGCAGCGCTGTCAGGGCCTGGTGATCTGTCCTGAGGGTGAAGGAGCGGCCGTAGAGGTAGAGGTGCCACCTTTCACAAGCCCAGATACAGGCTAACGCCTCACGCTCACCCACGGAGTACCGCTGCTCGGTCAGGTTGAGGGCACGGGAGGCGAAGGCAATGGGCTTCTCCACACCGTTCTGGGTTTGAGACAGCACGGCCCCTATCGCTGTGGCTGATGCGTCACAGGTCACAAAGGTGGAGCTGAGATGTTGAAGTGAGCCAACACTGGTGGTGAAGTCAGTTGAGTCTTGAGATCACGCACAGCGTCACTGCATGCCTTTGACCACACCCATGGCTCGTCCTTACGCAGCAGCTGGCGCAGGGGGGCTGTGGTCGCAGAGTACTGGGGAAGAAACCTCAGGTAGTAACTTGTCATACCCAGGAAGGAGGCGACCTGGGCGGCCGAGCTGGGCTCAGGGATGGCCTGAATGGCGTCCACGTTGGATTGTAGTGGAGTTACACCGCTCGCTGACAGCCGGAACCCCACGAAGTCGATGGCTGGCACAGACAGGACACATTTCTCAGCATTGAGAGTTAGCTTGTGCTTGGACAGGGCTGCGAAGACCATGTTAAGGCGCTTGTCGTGGATTTCACTGGTGGGCCCGTGTACCACTATATCGTCCAGATAAATGGCCACGCCCAGTATGCCAGCCAGCACGGAGACCATGATTTTCTGGAAGCAGCTAGGGGCGGAGCTGAGACTGAAAGGCATCCTGGTGTAGCGAAACACTCCTGCATGTGTCACAAAGGCTGTGAGGTTTCGGCTGCTGGGGTGGAGGGGCACCTGTAAGTACCCCTGTCTGAGGTCGAGCTTGGAGAACACCTCAGAGCCATAGAACTGAGCAGTGAGTTCTTCTGAGGTGGGCAGTGGATACTTATCAGGGACCACTGCCTTATTTACTGCACGTAGATCGACGCAGACACGCAGGCCCCCCGACTTCTTCTTAGCCACCACGAGGTTTGAGACCCAAGGTGACGCGTCCACCGGTTCAATGATGCCAGCTTCCAGCAGTTGTTGCTGCTCGGCGGAGACCCCATCACGGAGAGCCAACGGGATGCGGCGCAGTGGTTGGATGACAGATTTCACAGCAGGGTTGAGGAGAGGTTGATGGGTGAAGGCGGAGAGGCAGCCCAGCCCCATAAACAGCGATGGCCACTTCTGCTGTCAAGGTGTGGCGACAGTCAGGATTGCTGCCCCCCTTGTGTCTAAGAGGGAGAACCCCAGAGCGGAGAACAGGTCCAGGCCCATCAGGTTGGCCCCACGGCGTGCCACATGAAAAACTGCATTAGGCACCAGCTTGGTTCCATAGCGGACAGTCAGTTGGAGAGAGCCAACCAGATCGATTTTGGAGTCACCATACCCACAGAGGACAGCTGAGGGTGCGGACAGTGGCAGTGAACCGAAAAATTGACTGTAGGTATCAACATTCAGGAGAGACACACTTGCACCGGTGTCCAACAGCAGGGGAATGCACACATCATTAATGTTGACTGTGCATGATTTGAATGACACTGGCGCAGAGCTCACCTTGTGAATGACGGCGGTTGAAGACTGGGGGGTGTGGCCCTCTGACCCAGCCGGGGAAGATCGACAGACGTTGGCAAAGTGATTGTGCTTACCGCAGCTACGGCATGTCGGGCCACGGGCAGGGCAGTTCTGAGCCCTTGAAACATGAGACCGAGATCCACAGTTACCACAGGACTGTTGAGGGCGGGGCCGAGAACGCCGTCGTTGCAGTTGCAAGACGTCCCCAGTGGAGTCGGCGCCCGCCTCGCTCTGGCTGGGTTGCGTCCCGAGGGGCAGCCGTGAGTAGAGGGAGGAGTCGTTGGCAGCTTGACTGGAGGTGGCCACTTGCTGTGTATTTAGCATAGCAGCACACTCAGCTGCTACCTCAACCTGTAGTGCGATGGTAATTGCTGTGGACAGCAGCAGACCGTCTTTTTCCAGCAGGAGAGTCTCACGCACCTTTGCGTTGTTGGTGTGTTCGATTAGCTGGTCGCGAACCATCTCGTCCTGAAGCGCGCCAAACTTGCATGAGCTAGCTAGCCCTCGCAAATTAGCTACGTACTGCCGCACAGACTCACCAGGCAGTTGGTGTCGCTGACGGAATATAAATCGCCGAAGGAGGGCACTCTGTGGAGCAGCGAAATGGGTGCTCATAAGTCCCACAGCTTCGGCAAAGCTTGTGACGTTCCCCAGAGACCCGAGCACACGATGACCCTCTGCTCCCAAGCAGTGTAGCAACAGAGCCGTCTTCCTAGCCTGGCTCACGTCGTCGAGCCCTGAGGCGATGATGTAATTTTCAAAACTATGTAGCCAGCGAGTCCATGGTACCGGAGGCTCGCCAGGTAATGCCAGGAAGGGGGCAGGTGGTGGGAGGGAGATAGCCATCCTCGTCGCCAATATTAAGTTTAGAAATCACGTCAGGACACAGCGCTGTCGCTCGACACAACCTCTCCGTGGCATTCTTTATTTAGACTGACACAGCATCAAAGGCAGACCCGATCAAACAACCCAGAGCCCGCAGGCATCACCAATCGATCCCAGCACAATAGAACAGCACCAAATCAAATGCAGCACTGTCGATGTGTGCATACATAACAGACAGTATAGTAGGCTACTTTACGATCACTTATATGTGCAAGCAAGACTATTAAATTTTGCAATGAGTCTGTTGTTTGTAAACAACAGAGTCTCATATTCTCATGTTCTGCAATCATGATCTTACATTTACATTTAGAAGTTTGGTCAGCTGTTTTCGCAGCTTCTTGCCAGCTAGCTTTGTAGTGCATTCTTTGCCAAGATGATGCAGTCGTATCTTGCAATAATTACAAGATTACTTTTATAAAATTAAAAACATGATTATCCGTGACAGCAGTGTCGAACATATGAGGAGCCAGCTCGGGAATATTTTTTGACAAATCAAGGCATCTTAAATCAGCAGTTACTATGGCATCTTGAATGCAAGAGTCAAATAAAAAAGGGTACTTGTGAAATGTTATATTATCTGAATTGCCAATTTTTTTCGACCCTGTGCGGTTAGAGCACTTGTATGCTCCGCAAGTAGGCATTTTAGCTGGCAATTGCAATGCAATTTGATTGTTTTTTGCTCTACCTAAGATGGCGCCGATCATGTTGCGGTTACACCGCCCCGAGCTGCCTCCCCGGCACGTTCAAGCCACTCCCCCAGCTCGGACGTGCCGGAAACATCCGAGCGCTCGGCTTGCGCTCTGAGGAGACGAGAGCTGCACTGCACCGGGTGTTTGCCATCATCCATCAGGCACACCTGTGGCAATCAGGCAGCCCTCTACAAGAAGTCTCCCAGAACACCACTCCGTGCTTCGACGTACTGAATCCGGCGGTAAAGTTCTGATAAGCCCTCCAGCGTTCCTTGCTATTCTGTTTATTTCCCCAGTGTCTTATCTTCGAGTCTCTGTTTCCTTCCAAGACTCTCCCTCCGCGACTTCCACGGCTCCCCGCGTCTCCCTCGTCCCCAGCGACCTTCACGTTTTTCCTCGGACCTCTCCTGCGATCTCCCCCCTTGTCCCTCTACCTGGACCCCTCCTTTCGGACTCGACTTCCCGGATCTCGGACCCGGACTTCCTCGGACAACCCCTCTTGGATCACGGACTGGACTTTCTTGCCAGGTGCACGCACATTATTTCAACACCTCCTGGTCATTTACATACCGCACCACACATAGGCTAAAAACACTCACACATAGTTATACACGCAAACCACGGGACACTACACATAGTTTATTCACACATCCCACTAACAGAACGTTTTTCGCACCATACATTCCCCTCCCACAATAAAACCACCTTTTGGATTTTGAAGTTATTCTGTGTCTGTCTGTCTTGGGTTTCGCCACACGGGTCGGGTTCTGGTGCGCGAGCATAACGGAACAAGTTCAATTGGCCTTCATAAATTGGTGGCACGGAATTATGGATTGCGCGATAAAGTCTTTTTTTGAAATCCGTGAAGTAGACACGTTAGCCCTTGGCTAACGGGTTGGACCCTTTAGTCGAATGGTTAACGTTGTCGCCTGCGGCGCAAGAAATACGGATTCGCGTCCCGGCTGTGGCGGTTCCTGCGGCCGCCCTCCGAATTCGCTGCAATATATTTGGTACAGAACGACTGTCGATTAGCAACAAAAAAAAAAAAAAGTTAAGAACAGGAGTCCGAGAGGTCGAAAAACTCTGGCTCCACTCTCTCCTTGCTTAACTCCACCACCCACAGCTCGTCCAACTCTCCTCGCGAGAGTATCAAAAGACAAAGGTGCATGCAGTTAATAGGAAGCAACAATTATAGTCACCTATTACCAAATATTATAAATGTAACATAAATTAGATCTTATACATTTTAAATTATTCACACCTTTTAAGTGCAAGGAATCAAACAATTAACTTATTGCATTACTGTAAATCATTGCATGCTATTTAGTCAAATATTTATCAAACAATTTAGGCTCCTACAGAAATAAACAATACATTGATGTCAAAACATACACTATATGGACAAAAGTATTAGGACACCGCTCTTAATCATTTAATTCAGGTGTTTCATTCCGATCCATTGTCACAGGTGTACAAAATCAAGCAGCTAGCCAGGCAGTCTGCATTTACAGACATTTGTGAAATAACGGGTCGTTCTGTAGAGCTCAGTGAATTCAAGCGTGGTACTGTCATAGGATGCCACTTTTGCAATAAGTCAGTTCGTGAAGCGTTTAGGAACAACAGCAACTCAGCCACGAAATGGCAGACCACGTAAAGTCACACAGCGGGGTCAACGAGTGCTGAGGCGCTTAGTGCGTAAAAGTCGCCAACACTCTGTTGACTCAATAACTGCAGAGTTCCAAACTTCCTCGGGCATTAACAGCACAAAAAATGTGCGCCGGGAGCTTCATGGAATGGGTTTCCATGGCCGAGCAGCTGCATGCAAGCCTTACATCAGCAAGCACAATGCAAAGCGTAGGATGGAGCGGTGTAAAGCACGCTGCCACTGGACTCTGGAGCAGTGGAAACGTGTTCTGTGGAGTGACTAATCACGCTTCTCTGTCTGGCAGTCTGATGGACGAGTCTGGGTTTGGCGGATGCCAGGAGAACGCTATCCAAAGGAATTGAATCGAGTGCAACTGGATTTGGTATATACGTGAAGACGTTTCGCCTCTCATCCAAGAGGCTTCATCAGTTCGTGCCTTTCTGACTAGACCAAGCTAGTCTAACCGGCTGGTGATGAAACTCAGATATTTATCCTCTTTGGAGTCGTTATCAGAGCTATTGATGTCCATGGCACAACAATGGCCCCCTGTCACTGCGGGTCGTCTCTCCAAGTTATATACCCAGTTGATGAGGAATTGGAATCACCTGGGCTCAACCAGCAGCTCCACAGAAGGCGGGGAGGGAAAATTACACAGACATACAACACACGACACTAGAGCCGTAACACCCCCGCCCATAAAAAACAAGCCCTGTGTTTGTATACAATAGGGTAATTGCACATATACACAACACACGGCACCAGGGACGTAACAGGGGGATATTTCAAAATGCATGGGGTCTATTCCTACATAAATTTCACCACCCACATAAATTTCACCCTTCTTCGCTCCATTGGGAGGGAAGAAGGGTGAAACTGACGTAGGATTAGATGCCATGCACTTTTAAATACGGCGGGTTCTTTATTTTTTTAAATATGAAAAATTCTACAGGTCCTGGAGCACCTGTTAAGATAGACATCATCATGAACACCAGTACGTACCAAAATATTTAAATAACAGAACAATGCACCACCACCAACCCCCACCATGGAAATCTTGTAAGCTCATTGGGAAGGGTCCCAAATTTAACTTTAGAATACAATTCACGTATGAATATCTGCTTATATAAATACACACATATAATGAATATTACGTGTTAATAGGCACGTTTATACAGTTTAAAGAATTTGTAATCATGAAAAAACTGGTCTAAGCAGGTGGTTTTAACGTTGTGGCTGATCGGTGTAAATACTGATCTAATGTCATCTAATAGTCTATGGGGAATTCCCTGCGTTAAAGTGATGGTTAACCCACCCTTAAAAAATGTTAGCTTTTCTCTTACCTTGGAAAATTGTCAAATGGCATCCAATTTAAAGGAACAGTGCTGTGCTTTTCAAAGCCTTGTAGTAAAGGAAATATACAGTAATTTAACGTACAGTACCTGATGTAGTAGTTCTAGCCTAATTCACCGACTGTTGTTTGACCCTTTCAAATACACATGTGAAATGAATAACGATAACAATAAATCAACGACAATACATTTAGAATGGTCTGAGGTACTTTTTTCGAGTTCACTTCGCCACCGATGACCTTGTTCTGGTTTTTATGGGCAAATTCCGGTTTTTCACCCTTGCTGTTCTGGTTTTCAACTTTTCCATGTTGGCACCTCTGGAAATGCCAAGCCATAGCTTCAGCTAGCTAACTAGCTATTTAACCAACATTGGAAATGAAAGGGCGCGCTATGAGCTAGCTAACATTGGTTAGCTAACGTTAGGTAAGGCAAAAGTTAGCTTTAGCTAGCTAACGTTAGTTAGCCAAACTGCAACTTAAGGCAAAGGTTAGAAACTAGCTGATGGTAGTGTTCATCTGTAGACACCTGGAACAATCTAATTCAGAAACTCCGAAGGTAAGTACTTAAAGTAAAGTGTATTGAAATAGCTAGATAGCTAGCTACTTACATTAACCTAGTGTCTCAATTTGCTTGCGCGACGTACGCGATCATAGGTGCGAGCCACTGCGATGAGGCAGGCAGACGACACGTTCAATTAAAGTCAAGGTTAAGAAATGGTATGCTCCACTTTAGCGGTGTCTGAAATTGTATTACAAGAATTTTTGAGGCATGAATATGGGAAATATATTGTAATGTTTATGATTACAGTTAAGTAGAATATATAAATGTTTCGATCCCCCGAACTGTTGTTTTTACCCTTTTGGGGAACTCCAGGTCTTAATTAGGGGGGTGAGGTCATACCCCACTCAATACACCCCGTAATTCAAACCGCGCGTGCACACACACACACACACACACACACACACACACACACACACACACACACACACACACACACACTTACATAAACATGTATGTCCATAAACATAAAATTACATAAACATGCACATGTATATGTACACATACATATATGTACGTGTACATACCCATGCACATGCACACTGGGTCTTGTACAAGTACAAAAACTCTTGGGCAATGGTCTGTGTTTTTCCTCCCACGCTCCAGTGTCCAGATGCCTGTGGCGTTTACAGTAAGGGATGTTATGACACACAGGGTCATTGGGTAAGCGGTTTAGGGGAGGGTGGGAGGCAGTAAAACTATCATTAACCCCATGTCGTGTTCTGGCCCACTGCATGACTGCCCTGATCTACCCTCTGCAGCCTGACTCAGGCTGTTGATAGAGGGCCGCTCTTCTACACTCCAGCAATAAATGAAGCCTGAAAAGCCCCGTTTCCGCCTGCTTATCTCCTTGTATGTGAGTGTTTACTTTGGCACTCTTTCCTCTGACTGTTTACCACCACATTCTGAGTAGGGCTTGTTTGATCGTATTCGCTCAGAGGGCCCAGCAGGTGGTAAACACACACGCCATCTTAAATACACGGTGATCACCAAAAGCGCTGTACCAACATACTCCGTAGTGATTACGAAGTGCAAATGCATGATGGTAGCATCAGGAGGTGGGGAATTTATGATGCATGTGCACATGCATGTTTGTGTGTATCCGTGTCTGTGTTTGTGTGAGATGGAGGGTTCAAGGAAACCTTGTGTTCATCATTTACTAATTGAACAACTTTATCTTGATGGGGGGGTCAACATCAAGGCCTAATGGTGTGGTGTTGCCATGACAACCTGTCATTCAAGTTGGTCTACTGCATGTGGCTACAATCCAGTGCAGACACATACTTCGTAAATCAACAAATACAAGCATTTGTACTCTCATATTATCACACTCAGAGGCGAGAGAGAGAGAGAGTGTGTGTGTGTATGTGCTTGTGTGTGTGTGTATGTGTATGTGTGAGAGAATGCAACCATTCACATCTCTGATGAATGTTTGGAAGTGGGTTCTTCCTGCAGCAGGACTTGAAACATCCCTTTACTCTCTTAGCTCACACACAAATGCACATGATAAAGCCCCCGTTTGTTTTCTTTTCCCATTTTCCTCCAAGCCCTCACTTGCAGGGCAGATTCCGCTGGGGGGGGGCGGTGGTCTTGCTGGGGAGCTAACACAATGAGAGCAGAGGCCCCAAGGAGCCCACTGGGTCTCTGACACCTTTCTTACAATCTGGACAATATTGTTGGTCAATTCCTTATTTCAACGAATTGCTGCCTGATACAACCCATTGCCATCCTGGCTGTACATTTCAGCCAGCGCTGAAATGTACAGCCAGGAAATCTGTTTGCTGTACATACTGCACACAGTATCTGCTCTGTGCGAATGTAGAATACCACTGTGATTTTATTGGGGCAGCTGATGCATTTCATAGCATCACACAGCCCCCCTCTGACCAGCACCGCTGGACTCAGGGAGACATTGACCCCGATGTTGTTATAAACTTCTTGCATTAGCTACTCTGTTTTTTCGTTGTTATGTAACTTTATGACTGGGTTTGATGACCTCTCCATACGCACAAACTTGACCTTGTTTGGTTCCAACTCTACAGTCTGACTAAAAATACAAACACACACACATACAGACAATAAGCACAGGAAGAGGGCCTTACCCAAACAGACACGTCTCCACTGGCTTTATTTCTTAATCATGATACGTCAATATTATAGCAGTGCAAACACTTAGTATAAATTTTGTCTTAAAAAATTTTACATTCACATAAAACATCTCAATAAATACATCTTCAACAAAAGAACTTGACAAATATCTAATCATTCATCATATATCTTTGAAAAAAGACTACAATGTACAATAATAGCTAGTAATTCTTACATATAACAATTCAAACCCGTATCATACAGTATGAAAATAACTAATTCACAGAAAAAATATTTTTACATAACTGCTTTCCATTCACATTATGAACTGCTCAAATCAGGTGTATAAAAATCCTCAATTTTATCCCTTATAAACTCAAAAATGGATTCAGCCCAAGCTATTATAGAGTTCAAATCTGTTTTAAATATGATAAGAGTCCCCTTACCATGATCTCATTCAAGCTGCTGTGTCCAAATAAATCTTTCCAAAATCAACGTTTGCCATCATCTGAATTACAAAACTTGTAATGAACAGCTTAAACGGTAAAAATACAAGCATTCAACAAAGTAAATTCACAACAACTGTAGCTACACATTCAGCTGTGCTACAGCTCGACACTGAACTTTTGATATGTTTATGAAAATAGGTTGGCACATTTGAAAACCAGCTACCTTTTGTCACAACTACATCAGGAGCGCAGAGGAATCCGGCCTGATGTCTTTCTTTCCTGAAATGTCCTCAAAGAGTCCCACTGGCACACAAAGCTCATAGAGAAGACACAGGTCGAAAAGCACCTTACATTCAAGAGGACCGCTACCTTCAGCGCATGCATGAGGACAAGATTAAAATGGAGTCATTGTGTTTGCTGCTTGGACTGTGTTCATCGCTCAATAAAACATGCATATGAGAGCCACAGGCCTGCAGGCGGAGCACGCCAGACCAAACTAGAGGATAGGAATGGCTATAGTAAACTGTAAGCAGCATGCTATGCCATAAAATAAATAATTTGGATTAGTATGAGGTCAGAACAAAGGCCCGGATGTTCCTCATAAATAGCAAACATCTCTCTCAACCAAAGCAGCTTTCATAGGTTTTCATAAAAAATAGAAATTGTTCAACAGAAATTTTCAACAATAGAATTTTTTTTCTTACAAAACAAGCAGGCAAAAAAAGGTGGGTTTTTTTTCTTTGTTTCTTTTTTTTCTTTTGTCGTTTTAACGATGCAATAAAGGGGGGATATCCCACTCACACAACTCACGAAAAAAAAAAAGTTTCCTAGGACATGCTTCAGTTTCACAGAGATACAAACTTATGTGGCAAGGTATCCACACTCTCTTGGCTACATAAACTATCAGGTCAAAATATAATTGAGCTGGCTACAGCATGCAGGGGTAGTTTGGCTGAGGAAACATATGCTTTATTGCTACACTTTGACAAGGATCGAGGAAGAGTCTGGAAGTCAAGCATCATAGGGAAACGGACAACAAATACAACTGAAATGCAGCACTGGCGTCATGCACTCAAAGACACTTGGCAAAATAGTGTCCATGCCCTGGGAATCAAAGTTTTTACTCGTACCATTCTAAGGTTTATAATGAGTTGGCAAGGGCCAGTATTATACGGATGCTATTATTATAGCATCAGTAACCCAAAAAATGATGGGAGGCCCTGTTGTGGCAAGTTAAGCTCTAACTACCGTTCACAATTATATATATTTGGATTTATCACATTTCAAAATATATATCTCTTCAGTTCAATAGCTAATTGATCTCTAATGGATTGATAGCTGACCTCAAAGGCAATATAACACTGCAGTAAATTCATTCTGAGGAGTGGTCGCTAAGGCAACAGCACTGATTTGGTTGCATACTGAGGGGAGGGGCCAGTTGAAGTATATTCAAGATATGTTGTGAGAGGCTAGGGTGCTACACTATCAACTGTGCGTAGTAAAGGTTCTCAGTATTGATTTACTCCATTATACTTGTGGACACAGCGGGGAAGTCTACCCTGAAAATCTGGAGACATCCTTGGCCTTTATAGAGCAAAGTGGCTAAAACACCCTGCTGAAGGTAATAATACCCTGTGGTTTGAAACAACGAACAGGGCCCAAACATGCTGGAGGAACACAGGTTCTCCTCAGACTCAAAAGATTAGTCTTAGACACAGGCCAGGCCAAAGCCCAAGCATTCCATAAAGCGCACACAGTGATCTCTTCTCTGTCTCACAAATCAAAGAGGTGATGGTACGGAGGGAAGCAAAACTCCACAGATGGTTCAATTTTAATGAAGATCTCTTCTTCTCCCTTTCTTCTTTTATTTTCCTTCATCTTCCTCTATTTTCAATTTCTATCCCTTTGCCATCCCTTCTGCTTGCATTCTATAGCCCATTCTATAGCCCCTCCTCCCCTCTCATTTTCTCTCCGTCGAGTGCACCACAGTCACCATGGAGACCGTGTGCTTGTCAATCACACCATTGCTGTGGGGACAGAGGGCAGGTATCTGGTGGTGCTGGTGGAGGTGGTTGGCTTGGCCATACCAGGACTAGAGGTCCTGATTGTAGCATAAGTAGTCACTGTTGGGGCGGGGCTTAATCTAGTACATACATTGGTTAGGGCAAATGGGCTTGATCGGCGATCACTTTTCCTGGCTGGTTGGGTCTGCGATGACCTACTGCTTTGGCTACGCCCTTCCAAAAAGTAAGTGAGCATTTGACCTTTGCCTTTGACACTGACCTGGCCCCGGCACACAAAGTCATAATGGTCTGTGATGAGGCGATACACATCCTCTGTCACCTGGAAGTTGAAAGTATAAGTTGAAAAAAAGAGTGTTTCATGTCATGGCCAGATGTAGAACAAGGATGCTTACTGTGTGAAAAATGTAGTTCTGTACCTGTATCTTGCCCTGTACTCCAGTGCTGTCCATTCGGCTGGCTACGTTCACTGTGTTTCCCCAAATATCATACTGAGGCCTTCTGGCTCCAATCACTCCTGCCACCACTGGACCTACATTGATACCTTTAACATGAACAAAATCAGAGAGAGAGAGAAACTCAATTGTATGGTTTGTGTTAGTAACATGGAAACAAATGGAGCAGTACTAACACGTTTCCCAGTCATTTTCCCAAGCAGTTAAGCACTATATAGTGCAAAACAAGAACACTACTATATATATGCAGCTATGCTACTGTGACAAATTACTCAACTTCTGTAACACTACCATTACAGCAACCAATCAAAGACTAAACTGACATTACTGTTACCACTACAGCCCACCTCCAGGCTCTTAATTGATTTTTTGCTTGTTTTTTTGTGGATTTCCCCCCCCCCTTTTCTCCCCAATTTCACCGGTCCAATTACCCCACTCTTCCGAGCCATCGCGGTCGCTGATCCACCCCCTCTGCCAATCCGGGGTGGGCTGCAGTCGCCAGCCGCTTCTTTTCATCTGACAGTGAGGAGTTTCGCCAGGGGATGGTAGCGCATGGGAGGATCACGCTATCCCCCGCCCCCCCCCCCCCGAACAGGTGCCCTGATCGACCAGAGGAGGCACTCATATAGCGACCAGGACATATACCCACATTCGGCTTCCCACCTGCAGACAAAGCCAATTGTGTCTGTAGGGACGCCCGACCAAGCCGGAGGTAACATGGGGATTCGAACCGGCAATTGGTATTATTGACTATTGGTAGTCAACGGAATAGTCCGCTATGCTACCCGCACGCCCTCCAAATTGATTTGATCATTGTAGGAGCCTAAATGCAGTTTATTAATAAAATATAAATATTTGACTAATTAGCATGCAATGCTTTACAGTTCATATTTACAGTAATGCAATAAGTTAATTGTTTGGTTCCTTGCACTTAAAAGGTGTCAGAATAATTTAAAATGTATAAGATCTCATCTATGTTACATTTGTAGTATTTGGGAATAGGTGACTATAATTGTAGCTTCCTAGTAACTGCATGCACCTTTAATTGTCTTTTGATACTCTCGCGAGGAGAGTTGGATGAGGGCAGGTGGCGCTAAGCAAGGAGAGAGTGGAGCCACACAGTTTTTGACCTCTCGGACTCCTGTTCTTATTAACTTTTTTTTTTTTTGCCAGTCGACACTCGTTCTGTACCAAATATATCTTGTGTTGAAGTAAATAGTTAAACTTTACAGAGTGGTCCTGTGGATATTTTTTTGTTTCTGATGTGGATAAGGATGAGGGGAGTCATCAGAGCATCAAGCTAAGGCTTCATTCTTTGGAAACCTACATTGTTAGTCAAAAAACTAGCTCTGCACGGATTAATGGCATTTGGAAGGGCCAGACTCGAAACGGACCACGGAAGAAGGAAACTTTGCGCGGACATCACGGTGGTTTTAGGAAAAGAAGACAACAAACTGTAAGTCGTATCTTTCCTTGCTTTACCACGGATTGCTAATCAAAGCTAGCCTACGAGGACGACAGTGCAGCCAGTGAGTGTGCCGCGGTTTTAAACATTAAAAAAAAGGAGGGGGGAAAAAAGGGAGGGGGGGGTCGTTGTTCGGCTATGTGTGAAGCTCATTCAACGGCAATTCGACGTTTTTACTAATTAAGTGTGGAAAATTTCGCTTGTCATGAATGAACAAGACAGTGAAAAACGGATAGTAAAAATGACTGTAATAACTGTAGAGGAACACATGTCTAGACAGGTCCAGGCATGCAGGCACAAGCTATCCAAGTTAACTAGCATGGTAAAGCAAGTTCAGCAATTAATGGAAGACGATGCAAATGTCGACATTGTTAGAAATAAATTGCGTCTTGATTTTAATTGTTTGCATCAAGAATTGTTCGACCTAAATTCTGGTTTGCGACAATTTATAGCTGATGACGAATTTTTGGATAATCAAAAGAATTGGTTTAATCCTAAACAAAATCAATAAATGATTTCTTTTGGAAATGCGAGGAATGGATGAAGAGGTCATGAAACACTCTGAGCAGGCTGAAGAGTGTCATAGACGAGTAATGATCACAGATTGTAGGTCCACATCATCAAAATCAACCCCTAAATGCCCAAGTAGACCTGGATCACAATGTGGAAGTGTGTTGTTATCATCTTCCTCAGTCAGATTCAAGGCAGAGATGGAACACGCATCATTAAAGGCAAAGGCTGCAGCTTTAAGGGAGAAGTTAGCCGCAGAAGATGAAGAAGCAGATTGGCATGCACAAAAAAGATGCAGGGAGGCTCGAGAAAAACTGCGAGAGGCGAAGTTTGAGGCAGAGCAAAAAATACTAGAAGCTGCAATAAAGACTAGGAAAGGGATGCATGCAATACAGACTGCTCTTGCTGAGTCAGATGCAAAAATTGAAATTTTGTAAAAATATGAATGCACACAAGCGGACATGAGCATCGGTTGACATTGCTTAACAGGTTGGTGAAACAAAGGTGAATGCTACCTTTCAACCACCACCAGAGTATGCCTCACCTGCATCTAATGTTAAACACAACATTCAGTCAGCAATGCATCCAAGAGCCTTGCCTGCGCCGAACATGTAATTCAATGATGGACCCGTGCTTGATAGTCTATGCAAGGCCATCTCTCAGCAAGCCAATGTCAATGAGTACCTTGTGAAGAATCATAAAGCATCATTACGTCCTGATCTCACAATTCCAACATTCGAGTTTGACCCAGTTGAATATAAATCCTTTATCAGATCTATTGAACATGGAGTTGAAGGCCGCACTCATGACAATCGTGATCGCCTACCATTTCTGCTGCAATACACAAGTTGACAACCACATGAATTGGTTAAGAACTGCATCCACATGGAACCCTCAGCAGGTTATGTTAAAGCAAAACAAATGCTATGAGTTTTTTGGCGATGACTAAAGGGTTGCAGAAGCCTACATAAAGGAGGCTTTGGATTGGCAGACAATCAAGCCAGAAGATGGCGCTGCGCTACAGTCATTCGCATTATTCCTCACAGGCTGCTCCAACACAATAACAGATATTAGCTACATGGAAGACTTGGACAATACAGCTAACATAAAGGCACTGGCTAACAAGTTGCCGTACAAACTCAAAGAAACTTGGAGAAAGTCTGCCTGTGACTTACAAGAAAAAAAACAAAGAAAAGAGTGAAGATCAAGGACTTTGTCGACTTTGTCAACAAGCAAGTTAGGTATATATTACACCTGCTCAATGGAACAATAAAAGAAACCACCACAAGCATGAGAGACCCAGTGTGACAGAAACCAAAATCACAATATGCAGAGACACGCAAACCAAAGAAAGTATTCACAACAGCCGTTGCCCCCCCCCCCCAGAACCGAAAACAAAGTCAAGACAGAAAATGACAAACAAACAACACGAAAAATACCAACAGTGGATGCAAACAGCAAGCCTTGTGTTTATTGCAAAGGGGAGCAACACAGCCTCACAGTTTGCAGAAAACTCAAGAGCAAGCCACACAAAGAAAAGACTGTCTTCATGAGAAGCAAAGGTCTGTGTTTTGCATGTTTGAAACACGGTCACATGAGTAGCAGCTGCAAAGAGAAAGTTCAATGTCAAGAATGCTCTCCACTGCATCCCACACTGCTGCACATGAACACTAAAGACTCGAGAGAAGAAACAGCAAAAGAAAGTTATGAACAACAAGCTGTATCAAGTGCCCTTGTACAATTGACGGAAACTTTTGGTGTCACTGGGGCTGGTAAGGAAGATTGTGCTCTTTTAATCATTCCAGTGCATGTCAAGGCACAAAAGGGAAGCAAGGTAGTGACAACATATGCATTTTTCGACTCAGGTGGCTCAGCTACTTTCGCTACAGAGTCACTGTTAAACCAACTTAGTGTGAATGGACGCAAAACAAGTATTTTGTTGTCAACAATGGGAAATGAATCAGTCGTGAACACTTGCATTGTGACTGGACTGGAAATCAGCAGGCTGGATGGAAACCAGTTTATCAAACTTACAGATGTGTTTTTACAGACAACCATCACTGTAACCAAAGATAATATTTCCCACCAAGAGGATGTTAACAGTTGGCCTCACCTAAAGGAGGTGAAACATCCCACTATCCAAGCAGAGGTTGGATTACTCATAGGAGCAAATGTTCCCAAGGCAATGGAGGCTCTATAAGTGGTCAGCAGCATGGATGGTGGACCATATGCCGTGAGAACAATATTAGGCTGGACGATAAATGGACCACTCAGAGGTGGAAGCGATATAATGGAAACAAGCAAATTGACAGAAGTCACTGCCAATCGAATCTCAGTAGCGAAGCTAGAAGAGCTCTGGCAACTGCAGCAGGACTTTCCGGATGCTGGACAAAATGAGGACATCAAAATGTCCAAGGATGATCACCAGTTTATTAACATGGTGTCCCAATCCTCAAAACTTGAGGATGGTCATTACAGCGTTTGCCTTCTGGTGAGGAACAAGTAATTTTGTATGCCAAATAACAGATCAGTCGCCGAGCAACGTGCGCTGAACCTACGGAAAAGATTCTCTAGAAATGTCAAGTTTTATACAAAATATGTTGCATTCATGGACAGTACTGAACATGAGCCAACTGAGTGGCGAACATGGTATCTGCCTCACCATGGAGTCAGAAATCCAGTCAAGCAAAAACTGTGTGTTGTCTTTGACTGGGGAGCAAGCTTTCGAGGAACATCACTGAACCAACAGCTCCTGCAAGGACCAGACCTTACAAGCTCGCTAGTGAGGGTCCTCATGAGGTTCCGACAAGAGACCGTGGTGGCTATGGCCGATGTGGAGGCCATGGTCCACCAGGTCAGAGTCAGCAATGAAGACACGGATCTCTTCAGGTTTCTCTGGTGGCCTGATGGGAACTACGAGCAGGAGCTTGTTGAACACAAGATATTGGTCCACATCTTCGGGGCAACATCATCGCCAAGTGTTGCAGCCTTTGCACTTCAGAAATGTGCAACAGATTTTGGGGATGAATTTAAGTCAACTAAGTGAACTACTGATGAAGACACAGCAATTGCCGTTTGCACTGACTCGAGGAGCATGTTGGTGAAAGGTGGATTTCAACAAACAAAATAGTTGAGCAACAGCCAGAAGTTGCTCAACTCAATTCCCAAAGAGGAAAGAGCACAAGGGTTTCAAGATGTGGACTTGAATGAAGACAACTTGCCGATGGAGAGAGCACTGGGAATCCAGTAGTGTGCCGAATCAGATCAGTTCAAATTCAAGCTCAATCTCAAAGATAGACCACACACCAGGAGAGGCCTGCTTTCCCTGGTCGGTTTCTTGCTCCAGTAGTGCTGCCCACCAAAAGAATCCTGCAAGATTTATGCCGGCAGAAATATAGTTGGGACGAAGACCTGCCAGACAAAGTCATAAACAGCAGGCCCATTACAAAGTCATCTTCAGACCTCAGTGATTTAGAGGCCTTAATACCCAACCATCTGGTGTTACGCAAGGTCAAGCCCGAGCTACCACCAGGAGTAGTCAACAAGGTTGACCAGTATGCTAACCGCAGGTGGAGGCAAGTCCAGTAACTTGCAGATGTCTTCTGGAAACGCTGGTGCAAATAATACCTTCCGCAGCTCCAAGAAGTTCAACTATGGTCCATGCCTGGAAGAAACTTCCATGTCGGTGACGTGGTGCCGATTGTGGATGAGACATCACCCAGAAATTCATGGCCACTTGGAAGAATTGTGGAGACTTTTCCTGACAAGAAAGGAAGGCCTTGTTCGTCAAGTGAAAGTTTAGACCAAGACCAATTAACTTTGTCGCCCAGTAATGAAGCTATGTCTTCTTCAAGAATCTGATGATAATTGATGAGCTGTTCTGAAGCCAAGTCCTCATTTGGAACGTGGTGAAGAAAGAGGAGAAGATTTCCTTAGATAGTTGGACTTTAACAAAGTAACTTAGCACGTAGGCTCCTTTAATTTAAGTTTTTTGGTTTTTCTTTGAGTAATTGTTTCAAAGACATTGATAACAATTAGGGGTAATGTCAGAGCCTAAATGCAGTTTACTGATAGAATATAAGATATAAATATTTGACTAATTAGCATGCAATGATTTACAGTTCATATTTACTGTAATGCAATAAGTTAATTGTTTGATTCCTTGCACTTAAAAGGTGTTTGAATACTTTAAAATGTATAAGATCTTATTTATGTTAAATTTGTAATATTTGGGAATAGGTGACTATAATTGTTGCTTCCTAGTAACTGCATGCACCTTTAATTGTCTTTTGATACTATCGCGAGGAGAGCTGGACGAGGGCGGGTGGAGTTAGGCAAGGAGAGAGTGGATCTACATAGTTTATTGACCTCTTGGGCTCCTGTTCTTATTAACTTTTTTTTTTTTTGCTAATTGACAATCATTCTGTACCAAATATATGTTGTGTTGAAGTAAACAGTTAAACTTTACAGAGTGGTCCTGTGGATTTTTTTTTTTCTGATGTGGATAAGGACGAGGGGAGTCATTAGAGCATCAAGCTAAGGCTTCGTTCTTTGGAAACCTACAATCATAATTAATTGTCACCCTTATCAGTTGACATGACAGCTATTAAGGCAGCTTAGATGAACTGATCCCATTCTACAACAATTCCGTTTCCTCACAGGGATTACCATATTTAAAGAGAGTGGACCCCAACATGGTGCACAACTCTAAAACTTGCCAATGCCAACTCAATTCTTCAGAAAGTCCAGATGAGTTGTGTTTCTGCAGAATGTATCTGGCCAAGCACACAAGCATACATGTAGAACCACAGTTTGTAGACAGGATGGCACCGTGTACACCAGGCTATGCTGTGATTAAACAAGTCTCCCTGTCACAGGCTCCCCACAGGATACCCAACACAATGGAGCCCAGAACCTCAGGTCTCACCGTGACGACCTTCCTGCAGAAACACTGTTTTTGTGATGCGTTTCCTACTATACAACTTTACCAAATTTACCGGCAATGAGCAGTGATGGACAGCTGGTTAGTGTCTTGTGCCATATAGGTCAGACACCCACGCACTTGTCTGTATGTGTGTGTGTACATGTGTGTATGTTCACTCACCTACTCTCAAGACAAAGTCGTTGTAAGACTGATAGTTGATGGCATCCAGGACATCAAACATCTCAATGGCAAAATCTGACACTGTGCATAAGTGTGAGGTGATGGACTTCTTAGCCTAGAAATTACATGCCCACACATAAAAAGAAACACACAAAACATATGAATGCACACACGCAGAAAGATAAACACGCACTCTTACTCAAAAGGTAGGAGATGATGTTGGCCTCTCTTTCTGTTCCACCATCAGGTCTCATTCCTTTTCCCATGAGTATGGGTATTATTATTTAAGAAAACTATAAAATAGTGCATACCAACAGTTTCCTGAAGTCACTTCAGCCCCCAGACTGGCTGTTTGCATTAAGTTTGCCTAAGTTTCAAAAAGGGCTCTTTTGTTTGTCAGCTTTGCAGGATTTAAAGAAACTTTATGAATGCAAAATATCTTGACGCCACAGCGGCCGGTAATCCCTCACCAAGGATTTGCGGAGTAAAACATGATGGCTCTCTAAATATAAACCCCCAGAAAAAGACCTATCTGGGAATGCTAGGCCTCTGAAAAGGCTGTGTGCATTCAAAACATAAGTAAAAGTGACTAAAACACTAACACATAAACACACACACACACACACACACACACACACACACACACACACACAGATTAAATATAGCTATTGCATGTGTACCTTGGAGCCAGCTGTAGGAACCAGCCCTACTGCAGCCATGTATGTACTGCCAATGGTCTTAATTTTCTCTATGTCCCTGTAGCACTCTTTATCCATCAGCTAGAGAGGGGAGATGAATAGACACACAAATCTAAATGGTTAGCTTAGGTTATTTGCTTAGTGACTTAAAAAAGCAATACCATTACTGCTATATATTTTATTTATGTTCGTAAAATCAGGTAAAATATCTAAAGTATTCAGAATATGCTAGTGAATGGAAACACTCATTGATTTCTTTTGCTGAATTCGATATTAGACAGTGCCTAAGTTATCTTACAGAGATTCAATTTTTCAAGTATATACAAGAGCGCCGCACATCAGATCGAAAATAATTTGTCCTCAACCCTCAGTCAAGGCCACATTTCACTCTTTGACACTGGCATTGTGAAGGATGTGCTCTACTCCATTAGTCAATACATATACAAACTGAGAAAAGTAATGATAAGGTAGAGCAGCTGGATAACAAGTAACTTAAATCAATTACTCCCGATTCAGTAGTGTTCACTCACCTCATCAAAGTCAGCAATGATCTCATTTAGCAGCCTAAGACACTCCACTCCCATGTTGTTCCCATCCAGTTCAATGTAGAAGTCATTGAAGTTTGCGATAGAGGCAAAAAGCACTCCAACCTGAGCATATGACTGGTAGTACAGGTCCTAGATGGAAGACAAGTTAGTTAGAGCAGCTAAGGCGAACCTGACAAGACCTGGCTTATTGAAACGGTCTGTTATAAAGCCGTTCACCAGACCTTGGTAACATTTAGAAGAAATGCCACAGCACCATGTTGAAATAATATAGCTCATCTGGGCAATTGCACAAAAGTGTTCATGATTTGAATATTCCTGGATTACCTATTGACTTAAACAGGCCATCAACAGAAAGCATCAAAAAGAAAATTTGATTGCATGTAAATCTTCAGGATTGCAGCTTTATATCCTTAAAAATGTTGATGTTTGGGCAAAGACTTTCACCGAAATGAGGTAGAAATAGATAGACTACGGAATTGCTTGTGCACATACTGTCCACTATATTGCAAAAAGGATCTCTGAAAGGGCCTTCACACTGGAGCAGAAAAATTATAAATTTGAAATCCACGCACCAAAGCAGCACTGAAGTGTGATATGAATACAATGTTTGCTGGTGACCTTTAGCCCAGCGGAAAGAAAGAAAGGCCATTCTATGTATTCTAGCTCTGAGGGGGTCACCAAATGTGCCGGGAAAAACACTTCCTGCCTCTAGTGTTTACAAAACAAGCCTGTCCTCACGAGGGGCTACACATTTCCTGATTTGCAGACTGCAGATGTTTGATTGCATCACTTCCTGAAGAAAGGGAGAGTACAGGTGAAGGAACAGGGATCACTGGAGGCAATGTCCATCAGTCACCAGGCGCAGACACACAGAGCTGGGACTTGAGCCAACAGTCAGGGAAACAGCAAAACTGTCCTAAACCTACAGGATTACTTCCCT
>NC_079213.1:72486080-72523580 GCF_029633865.1 Lampris incognitus | reverse complement strand
GCCTGTTAGAGCTGACTCCGACACCGAAAGGACAACGTGACAGTCCAACATCATACAGTCGGCCAGTACCAATGCAGAAGGACTGGAGGAAGGGACGGGGTGTCCTACCTGCACGCTGGTTAGGTGCAGGTACATGACGCAGGCCACGTGGAAACACACACAGAGCACCAGCAGCAGTAGCACCAGCATCCCCCTGGGGGAGAGACCACAGAGAGAGGAAGGCTCCCCCAGTTTCCCTTTTGCTTCTGTACAACAGCCAATACGCTGTTTCATTGCATCTAATACACAATCAATCAAGCTCCCATTATACAGACAATCTGTATGTGTGTGTGTGTGTGTGTGTGTGTGTGTGTGTGTGTGTGTACGTGCACATACTGTGGTATCATTAGGAGATAGACAAGGCCAAACAGAGTAGCGAGGATCAGAGACAGAACCACTGCACTGATGAAATGATCATCCTTCACCTGGTAATACTAATAGAGACACGGGGGGGGGGGGGGGCAGGGAGGGAGGGGAGGTGTTTGAAGGACAGAAACAGATTGAATGATCTTATCACGATGCCCCAGTTCCTTTAGTGTCATCTCAGATTCCCATGAGTTTGCTGCAGAGAAAAACATCTAATATACCATTCCACCGTGAGTGCGATCGACTGCATGGGACTTAGGAGAGCCTCACGAGGAGACTTCTGGGACGCCATGTGTGCCATCAGTGACTCTTTCACTTACCAAGAGGACAGAATCAAACAATAAGATTACTGTTTCTACGTATATTGTTAGACGGTATTGAGATAAATGTCTGATTTCCTTCCTTCTGCTTTACCCGTGCAGTCCTTCAGATTGTCTGTGTGTGTGACTCTGCTGGCGGCAGCAGGATGAGTCTCTTGAATGATCAGCCGTCATCTTAACGAGTGGTATCAGATGAATTTAGAAACAATTAACTCAATTTCCCTTCACTTAGCAAAGGATTTGAATTCGTCTGGCATAGCGGTCTGGGTGTGCGCTGTGTGCATAAAGTGCACACACACACACACACACACACACACACACACACACACACACACACACACACACACACACACACACACACACACACACACATCCTTCTCTTTTCTGTGTCCTTTATGTTTCCACCCACGCACACATAGGAGAAAGATATCACGTGTGCCCCTCAGACGCTCCCAAATCATTAGTTGCACCCCCCCCCCCAAGAGGGTGGGTGGATTCCTCTCTCTCACATACACACACACACACACACCAGGCGTACAGGGGCGTGCGTGCACATGCACATGCATCACAGACAGTGGGCGTTGGAGAGAGGCAGAGAGGATTAAAGGGAGGAAGAAAGAGAATGGGAGAATTAGACCGTGTGGGGTTGGAATTGATGTAGCGGCTAGAGTCACGAAGCACACCAGCCTCCACGTAACGAGAAAAAGTATGCATTGTTTGTTTGCGTTTGTGAACACTATCTTGTGTATTCTTGGCTGTTCCTGGCTCCACAGGTGAGCATGCCGTCCACGTGTTGTACATGTCTGTTGGCACTTGTGTGTAGCGCCTGCATGTGTGCATGTTTCTGTGCACTGGTCCTCACCCTGCGCTCCCTGTCTCGTTTCCTGTAGGCCAGAGTGATGTAGTTGAGGTCAGAGGTTTCGGACTCCGTCTGCCGGGCCTCGATCAGTCGCCCGATGTAACGGTTAACCCGGGTTCCTGGGGTGTGCTGCACGGCACTGGCCAAGAAGGAGGTCCGACTTCTCAGCTTCTCCGACGCGGTCCGTAGGGCTCGCCGCTGTCAGCCAATCACAGAACACACCGAATTAGTGTCTACTCAGGCCACACTTCTCAATGTGATAAATGTGTGGGGGCGTCCGAGTAGCGTAGCGGTCTATTCCGTTGCCTACCAACACGGGGATCACCGGTTCGAATCCCCGTGTTACCTCCGACTTGGTCCCTACAAACACAATTGGCCGTGTCTGCGGATGTCCTGGTCGCTGCACTAACGCCTCCTCTGGTCGGCCGGGGCGCCTGTTAGGGGGAGAGAGGGAGCTGGGGGGAATAGCATGGTCCTCTTACGTGCTACATCCCCCTGGCGAAACACCTCACTGTCAGGTGAAAAGAAGCGGCTGGCGACTCCACATGTATCGGAGGAGGCATGTGGTAGTCTGCAGCCCTCCCCGGGTGGGCAGAGGGAGTGGAGCAGCGACCGAAACAGCTCGGAAGAGTGGGGTAATTGGCCGGATACATCTGGGGAGAAAAGGAGGGAAATTAAAAATATATATATATTGTGGAGTTAGAAAACAACGAGACAGGAGACGTGAGAGTAGACGTAGTCGAGGTAGTTTACTAGCTCCAACTTAGCATGTCATACATTCGACAACGACACTGAACTGTGAACCGGAAGCGGAAGTGCATTATCTGACCCCTCGCCTCTTCCCTTAAAGGTACACCGTCCTCTTAGGTGAATGTCTCTCGTTATATATATGTGGGTCACCACACAGGCCCCCCCAGAATTCACCTACACAAAACAATGCAAAACAGCAAAAGTGCAAGTCGTGAACATAAAAATAGACTCTACAACAGAACAGTCAATGACATAGTGCAAAGTCACGGGGAAAACAGGTGACGAGTCGGGGGGCGGACCCTGCGGCCATAACGGCTGCGCTTCACAGGAGGGGAAACAGATGGGGCCGAAACCCGGGCCATAGGCGGGGCCGAAGCAGGAACAGAGGCAGGTGCCGGGGCCGACCTAGGAGGGCGCCCCCGCCGCGGGGGTAGGGCCAATTGCATTGGCTCCCCAATGTCCAAGTGAGTGGGCTTGAGACGGTCTATAGCGACCCGCTCCGGCCTGCCCCCCATGTCCACCACAAAGTTCTTATCCCCCGCCTCCAGGATGCGGAAGGGCCCGTCGTATGGGGGCTGCAGCGGGGACCGATGGCTGTCGTGCCCAGGGGTTAAAGTGGGATTTGGTAAGTGGGGGATCTCTGTATTAGAGAGGTGGCAAAAGTGCGGGAGTGATAGGTAGCTAGCTAACGTTAGGCTAGCTGACCACTGGTCCAGTAGTCCCGACGTTAGCATTGTTAGCTAATAATAGCTACCGGTAGCTAACGTTTGCTAGCTAGTTAGTTATTTGAATGAAAATATTGCATGGCCAGAGCTAAGGTTGGACAAACATAACTAGCTAGCTACCGGTAACGTTACCAGACGCTACCGATAGTTAGCTTGCCTAGCAGCATTCAAACAACTAGCCAGCAACGTCAGCAACTAGCTAGCAACGTTACCGGGTGGAAGATAGCTAGTTAGTGTAAACTACTAATAAGACACGTTAGTCCCTAGCTAACGGGTCTGACCCTTTAGCCGAGCGGTTAGTGATGTCGCCTTGTGGTGCAGTACACCCCGTATCGAATCCCGCACCAGGCAAGAAAATAACCGGTTACATTACCTAGCTAGCTAATGTTACGTTCGTTAACGTTAGTTGCTTGAATGAAAACCACAGCAGAGCTAGACAAAACTATTGGAAATACTATTGGAAATACACTGAAGATACTCACTCTTTATGCCCCCCAATCCAGGATAATAGTGCAGGTAGCAGGTTGACGCTCTCTCAAGTCTTGTCTGCCTGGTGCGGTGAACTGACCCTGACCCGTGAGTGTGAAGCCAGTCTCTTTTGATGTCAAGTCTGGTGAAGCCAGACAGCAGGCAGGTGCGGGTCACGTGAGGACGCGATATCATTCAAACTTTTAGAAAAAGTAAAGTAGTATAAAAATAGAAGAACGACTTTATTTGCGATTTATTTTGTAATGCTTGTGAATTGGCTGCATCATGTTTTTTGTTTTAAATTTTACTGTGACAAAAAGGTTGAAATTACTCCTGTCTACAGAGTGCCGGATCTCAGCTCCGGTTGACTTGGGGGAGGAGGGGAAGTGCCGGTGTCGGGATCCGGGTAGCTCTGGCCCACTTTAATCACTGGTCGTGCCTAATGAAGACGTACCTCGCCGATGGCAGATCCTTGGGGACGTAGGACCGGGGGAGGTAGTGTTGAGACATCGGAACGGGAGCGAAGGCGCTCCGGGACGCACTGAGGTGAGAGGCGGCCGACCAGGGAGCCGTAGCATCCGGAAGAAACTCCCCCGGAACCCGCAGGGGCTGGCCATACACCAGCTCAGCGGAGGAGGTCTGGAGGTCTTCCTTCGGGGCCGAACGCAGGCCGAGCATGACTCACGGGAGCCGGTCCATCCAGTCGCAGCCAGTGAGGCTTGCCCGCAGAGCTTTCATGTCCCGATGGAACCGCTCACAAAGTCCGTTGCTCTGCGGGTTGTACGCCGTAGTGCGGTGGATCTTCACCCCCAGGTGCTCAGCGACCGCCGTCCAGAGCTCCGAGGTAAACTGGGAGTCCCGGTCGCTCGTGATGTCACCAGGCGTGCCGAAACGGGCCACCCAGCAGCCGATGAACGCCCATGCTACCTCTGCTGCCGTCGTGGAGGACAAGGGAATAGCCTCTGGCCACCTGGTGGCCCTGTCCACAATAGTGAGGAGGAACGTATAACCACGGGAGGGGGGCAGGGGACCCACCAGGTCAACATTGACGTGGTCAAACCGCCTCTCTGGAACCACAAACGGCGCCAAAGGGGCCTTGGTATGGCGGTGCACCTTGGTGCATTGGCACGCCACACACGAGCCGGCCCAGGCTCTAACATCCTTACGGAGCCCAGGCCAAACGAATTTGACGCTCACCAGCTTGGTCGAGGCCTTCACTCCCGGGTGGGAAAGGCCGTGGACGGTGTCGAAAACTCGGCGCCGCCAGGAAGTAGGCACCAGGGGGCGCGATTGACCGGTGGAGATGTCACAGAGGAGGGTGGTGTTGGCTGCGTCGAACGTCACGTCCTCCAGCCGTAGCGCCGTAGGGGTCGACCGGTAGTCTTGAACGGTCGCGTCCTTGGCTTGGTCCGCTGCCATAGCGGCGTAGTCGAGTCACAAGTGAACGGCGTTAACAACCGCCCGTGAAAGGCAGTCGGCGACGAAGTTATCCTTGCCCGACATGTGTTGTATGTCCGTGGTAAACTCGGAAACCGCCGCGAGATGGCGCTGCTGACGCCCAGACCACGGTTCTGAGGTTTTGGCCATACAGAACGTCAGCGGTTTGTGGTCAACGAAAGCGGTGAACTGTCGGCCCTCCAATAGGAACCTTAAGTGTCTGGTTGCGAGGAAGAGACCCAGTAGTTCCCTATCAAAGGTGCTGTATTTGCGCTCGCTCTCACGGAGTTGTTTACTGAAGAACGCCAACGGCTGCCAGCCCCCCCCCCCCACCCACCCACTGCTCACACACGGCCCCCACGGCGTAGTCGGAGGCATCCGTTGTAAGGGCTATGGGGGCGGCAGGCGACGGGTGAGCTAGCAGCGCAGCGTTGGCCAGCGCGGTCTTGGCGGCCACAAAAGCCTCGTCCATCCCCGAAGACCAGTCCAGCTCGTCCTTAGACTTCTTACCCCGCAGGGCCTCATACAGGGGACGCATGATGTGGGCGGCACGGGGCAGGAAACGGTTATAAAAGTTCACCATGCCCAGGAATTCCTGCAGCGACTGTACAGTGCGGGGACGGGGGAACATGCTGACAGCCTCAACCCTAGCAGGGAGGGAAACGGCCCCCTGTGGAGTGATGTGGTGCCCGAGGAAGGTGATGGACGACTCCCCGAACTGACACTTAGCTGGGTTGATGATGAGGCCGTGTTCGCTGAGCCTGTCGAACAGCTGTCTGAGGTGCGTCATGTGTTCCTCCGCCGACGCGCTGGCCACGAGGATGTCGTCTAAGTACACAAACAAAAATGGCATGTTGCGGAGCACAGAATCCATAAGGCGCTGAAACGTCTGTGCCGCCCCTTTAAGGCCGAAAGGCATACGTAAGAACTCAAAGAGCCCAAAGGGTGTGATGACAGCCGTTTTTGGGACATCCAGTGGGTGGACCGGCACTTGGTGATACCCCCGCACTAAGTCGATTTTGGAATAGATGGCAGCGCCCGCCAGGTGGGTAGAGAAATCTTGTATGTGCGGTATGGGGTACCGGTCGGGGGTCGTGGCATTGTTTAGGCGACGGTAGTCCCCGCACGGGCGCCAACCCCCGTCGGCCTTAGTAACCATGTGAAGAGGGGAAGCCCACTGGCTGTCAGAACGGCGGACAATGCCGAGGCGCTCCATAGTCGAAAACTCCTCCCTGGCTATTGCGAGCTTGGCCGAGTCGAGGCGTCGGGCCCGGGCGTAAACTGGGGGGCCCACTGTGGTGATATGATGTTCCACGCCGTGCTTGGCCACCGCCGAGGAGAAGGTGGGTGTGGTGAGCTCGGGGAAATTTGCGAGCAGGCGTTGGTATGGATCCCCGGTGGAGAGTGTGTTAGCGAGGCACAGCACTCCAGCCCCCCCCCCCCCAAGCGTGCAGGGGTATGACGCAAAAGAGACGGCATCAATCACGCGACAGTTTTTAACATCCACCAGCAGGTTGAAAGCACAGAGGAAATCCGCAACTAGGAGCGGGGTGGATACAGCAGCCATCACAAAGTCCCAGCCGAAACATCGGCCGCCAAAACACACGTCCACATGTCTGATACCGTACGTCCGAATGGACGTGCCGTTGGCGGCGTCCATCTGGGGGCCGTGACTGTCGGTCATCGTGTCCACAGCTTGTGCTGGTAGTATGCTGCGTTGAGCGCCAGAGTCAACCAGCAGCCGCCTGCCCGACAAGGAGTCTCTGATGAACAACAGCTTGCAGTCACGGCCGGCGCCCATAGCCGTTAACGAGCGCCGGCCCTGGCGTTTCCCTGAACCCTGTAACTGCAGGGTTTGCGACACTGTTTTGCTTTTGCCCAAGACCTGGCATGGTAATAACAGAGCCCGTCGTCAGGTTGGCGGCGGGCTGTCACCGCAGCCGCGGTGTCCATATAGTCGTACACAGGTGGTGGTGGGGCGGTCTGGTGGGGTAGCAGGGCATGCACAAACTGTTGCCGGTTGGCCAGGAAAACCATGTCTGCTTCAGCAGCCAGAGAACGGTAGTCCTTGGAGGCGGCGAGAGGAGAACTGGCCAGTGCTGTGCGTACAGGTGCGGGGAGCTGCCTCAGAAAAATGTGTGTGAAAAGAAAGGCCGGATCAGCCGATCCCAGCACAGACAGCATTTTTTCCATTAACTCAGACGGTTTGCCGTCGCCGAGGCCATTCAGGGTCAGTAAACGGTCTGCCTTCTCCAGCTCCGACAGTTCAAATAGTTTCAGGAGGAATGTCTTTATAGCATCGTACTTGCCAGCAGCTGGCGGAGCTTTCAACAGTGTCATTGCTCGCGCCGTTGTCGATGCGTCTAACGCCGCCACTACGTGGAAGTACTGCGTTGCATCCTGCGTTATCCCTCTCAGCTGGAACTGGGCTTCCACATGTTGAAACCACGGCCGTGGATTATCCTGCCAAAAGTCGGGTAGCTTCACAGTAGCGGCGTAAATGCTAGCGTTAGCAATAGCCATGTTGTTAGCACCGGCGTCGGGAGCGGGTACCGCGGCAGCATTATTCCCGGCGTCTTCGTTGTCAGACATACTCGTATTAGTAGTTCGATCACGTCGGGGTCACCAATGTGGAGTTAGAAAACAACGAGACAGGAGACGTGAGAGTAGACGTAGTCGAGGTAGTTTACTAGCTCCAACTTAGCATGTCACACATTCGACAACGACACTGAACTGTGAACCGGAAGCGGAAGTGCATTATCTGACCCCTCGCCTCTTCCCTTAAAGGTACACCGTCCTCTTAGGTGAATGTCTCTCGTTATATATATGTGGGTCACCACAATATATATAAATGTTTGTAGTGCTTCTCAAACTATGGTGACAAACACTAGCACACCATGGGCATCTGTGTGAATCTAATGACAGTTAATGGGGGGGGCAGCATGTGACACTATTAAGTTTGTCTTTCATGAGGTTTTCATCGACATTTACTCTTCAGCTTAATTTTGTTTGCCCTGCATAGGGCAGGCCCTATGATCACTGACAGCTCAGGGTTACCTTTTGTCAGTAATCCCTAATTTGGTGTACCTTGGAAAACTATAAGTATGCACTGGCATCAAAAATGAGAACAATTGAACTTAAACTCAACTTTCCTTTACCTGAACATAATGTAAATTAATGTATATTAATACGGTTTCTATCAAATATACTGATAAATATCACATTTGATTTAAAAAAAATGTCTCATCCATTCATACCTGAATAGAAATAACCATGTGGCGTTACCGACCAGTGCACAGACAGACGATAACAGAGGACATGACTACTCCCATTGTTCCCATAATCTGTGATCCCATTGGTGCTTATAGTGGTGATACAGAAAAACCTTCTTAAATTTAGCTGAAATCTCAACACTATGTATTATGAAAAGGAAAGTAATTGAAAAAAATCAATATAGTCTTCGAGCTGGCTACCTTTCAAAAGAAAAACGGTACTTGACGACACATAAAAGCTTCTGTTATTGGTCAGGGTTCCTATCATAACACTGAAAATATGAGACGGCAATCAAAAAAGCTGATACAAGATACTATTCGGCCCAAAATAATGGGCACCATTATCATTCTATTATTGAGTTCAAAAGGGGCACAGTGTTTGAATTTTCGCAATTTGGATGATTACATAACAATATAGCAAATGCTATTAGTGAAAATAATAGCAAGCGCGGGGGGGGGGGGTTATCACTAGCAGCTGTAGTGCATCCTCATCAGAATCATGCAGCACTGATGTCTGGCCAAGCTCACACTTTAGAGCGGATTACAGCTAGCAAGCTATTTCTGATGGCCAGGCCCAGTGACACCGCCCATCCACCACCAAAACCCCGCTCACTGCTGAGTCATCATGATTTATAACAAACATAAAAACAAACGCAAACATACACATATCAATCTGAAATTTTACATTTTACAGTGTAAAATTTGCACGCTTTGTAAAATTTGCACATTTGCACGCATGCACACACATGCCTATACACACACACTCACACACCACACAAACAAGGCTGAAAGGGGCATGTAAAGGTCAGAACTCGTCAACAATATCCATTGCACTAGCTTTATTTTAAATAAGTAGTTGCAACACAGGCATACTGTACATTTGCATGCTGGGAGGATCCGGGAGTCCAGATTAATGCTATTATGTGTATATGTATCCTGTTCTTGTGTGAGTGTGCGGAGTGTGTGTATTGTGGGCACATGTGCATGTGTGTTTGCAGCAGATTAAGAAGTCAAGGAGGATTTCACTACATCAGTGGTGGACATGCAAACACATTTAAAAGGACTTTTACAATGCACTCTTAAAATATTAATATCTGATATACATCACAATACATGTAAGCAGACATGCACTCCCCCTTCCCCCTCCATACACATACACACAACCACAGGCATAGGTGCACAAACTGGCCCTCTTTCAAATGCATCGTACCCGTGGTTATGCAGTAAGATTTAAAGGCTCATCAACGCTCAGGTCACACACCTTATCATCGTCCTCGCAGGTCATTACGTTGGAGAAGGGGATTTCGGCCTTGAACATCTTCCTACAGTGCATGAGTTGCACCAGCAGGTAGCACACCGTTTTGAACTTCATCCTCTTGGCGGGCTTAATGTCCGACAGAATAAGTCCTGGAAAGATCTGCGAAGGAGGAGAGGGAAAATGAAATGAAACGAAATGAAAGGAAGGAAAGTAGCGAGGCCACTCAAACGAACACAAAATCGGCTTCTTCAATATTGACCAAGGGGGGGGGATGAAGTCTGGATTATAGAGTAACAGATAAGAGCGTGGCATGAGATGGAGATGACAGTCCTCGAAAAAAAATCACGGCAGAAATGTGTTCACGTTCACGTGCACCCGTCTGAGTGGATTATGTGTCTGAAATTTTAAAAAATGAGGGATTTTAAGCTGTAGAGTAGATTTTGCCACAGCGTGATAGCATGACATGAATATAGATTATTGCGGAGCACATGTATGGTCAATGTGAGAGGCAACACAAGCCATGTGTGCGCCAACTGAACACACTGGCTGCCTTCCTCCTCGCATCAGAGGATTACTTATTACAACACTGACAGATGTGTCACCTTTTTTTGTATGGCTTGCTCACAATACGGGGAGCGAAACAGAGGGAGTCGGTGAGAAAAAGAGAAAGAAAGAAATTAATGCAATAAGATGGGACAAAAAAGGATGCAAAGCAACAAAGTTAGCATACCTTTCTCCTGTGTGATGGCACAATAAAGAAGGTCTCGATATGATGTTTTTGGAGGAAGGCGTGTCTTTCGTGGCCAAAGCCTGGCTCCACCTCATAGTCTCCGTTCAGACACTCCAGAGTGGTCCTGGTGATGTGCACCTTGCTGGGAGCACAACGAGAGCCAATCAGTGGAGCGAAGGGGCCAAAGTCAGACAATCGGGTAGCCAATCATTGTCTCGTTCATTTTCTTCTTTTTTTTTATCAGTCTACGATCTTTTGAACGTGAAACCAACTTGACGTTACTATTCACATTTGAATTGTGAATTGGTGGGCAAAAGTTTTGTGAGTCTTCGAATCCAGCCCTGATTGGATATTTTAATATATTTTGGCAACACACATACAGCATGCACATAGACCTTCTTCTCATTGCAACGGTTTGATCTTATACCAAGTACACAATGCGACAATGTATTCCCTCTAAGCACACATATGCTGCCAAGGGGCTTTCTTGTGTAGCTGTGTTTTAGTTTTCCTTTGACTAACCCAGCCATCAGTAACCGGACATGTGAGCGGCAGTTACTGACCCAGGCAGTCCCCCAGCCTCCATCACGTTGGCCAGTGTGACGTCATTGGACCAAACGTCGTATTGCCATTTCCTCAAACCCAGCACCCCACACAGCACCCGTCCCGTGTGCAGACCGACGCGCATGTTCAGATCCACCTCCGTTGCCTCCACCACTGACCTGCAGGGGACGGCACCAAGTTCATTTCACACAGTTAATACAAACCAGTGAGACAATATGGCTTCTCCAGATTTTGATTTGTTGTGTCGTGTTCTTCCACAAAAGTTGGAGGGGCCTTGAAACGGCCTTTAGGCGTCATGACAGGGACGCGCTCCGTTGAGACCAATACAAATGACATTGTTTGAGGCAGGGTGGCAGTTCCTAAGGGCATGATGGGCCAACCCGCCTGTTCAGTGGTACAAGGAAATGGTGAAGGGAAATGCTACAGCTGACAAGACAGACAGCTAAATGTAGCGCTACGCCTGAGATCTGTCTTGTCGATGCTGGATTATAGTTTCCCCGTGACCGACCAGTTTGCATCTAAAGGGTTTGTTTTGATGAAGTGTGAGCTGCTCTGCATTGTATATCCCAAACAAAAACGTCTCACTGAAGCTATCTTCTGTGTGTGTGTGTGTGTGTGTGTGTGTGTGTGTGTGTGTGTGTGTGTGTGTGTGTGTGTGTGTGTGTGTGTGTGTGTGTGTGTGTGTGTGTGTGTGTATACCACTTCTATCCTGGTTGTGCTGTGGTTCAGGGGAGATGAAGTGGGACTTTTCCAAAGCCTCTCCTCCAGTAAATCACTATAGAAAGCTCATCATCGACAGTGGGGGGTGAGCCACTTTAGATGAGACAGTGAAAGGGAGGCACGATTGGAGCAAAGGAACGGAATCGAGTTTTGCCAGTTGTCAAGAGTACGGGAGAAAGGGAACGAGACAAGAAAGGGAAAGGGAAAGATGAAGAGGAACAGAACGAGGAGAAGGGAGCAAAAATGTGGTCTGTCCATCAGACTGTGGGAAGGATATAACACAGACAGGGATACGTGTGTGTGTGTGTGTGTGTGTGTGTGTGTGTGTGTGTGTGTGTGTGTGTGTGTGTGTGTGTGTGTGTGTGTGTGTGTGTGTGTGTGTGTGTGTGTGTGTGTGGTAGCACCTGTCCTGAGAGATAAAGTGCTCCTACAGTGGCATCCATCCGCTCAGACAGAACAAGAAAACAACATGACAGCCCAGCATATAGAAGCTGTGTGTGTGTGTGTGTGTGTGTGTGTGTGTGTGTGTGTGTGTGTGTGTGTGTGTGTGTGTGTGTGTTCTTGTTCTTGTTCAGCTATATTTGTGAGGACCATTTTGAGTGAGGATGTTTTTGCAAAGTGAACGCATTTTGGCGGGCCCTCAGTTCTTCAAGGAGCGATTTAAGGGTCAGAACCTGGGTTTCATGTTAAGGTTAGGGTAAGGGTTCGACATCGGGTGCTGATGGTTGAGGTTAGTGCTAGGGGCTAGGGAAATGGAGTCAGTGAGGGTCCTCGCAAGTATAGAAAGACAAACATGTAGTGTGTGTGTGTGTGTGTGTGTGTGTGTGTGTGTGTGTGTGTGTGTGTGTATGTGTGC
Organism: Lampris incognitus; assembly: GCF_029633865.1. NCBI lineage: Eukaryota > Metazoa > Chordata > Actinopteri > Lampriformes > Lampridae > Lampris > Lampris incognitus. The sequence goes on along the minus strand of NC_079213.1, from coordinate 72,511,216 downwards.
GAGAATACAGTATTTCATAAAAACAGCCTCAGCGAGCTGACAAGTTCCGAAGTCTTGCAATAAATTCTCGTGTCTTCATTTTGTCATTTAGGCCAGATCTTACTCCAGATATTGCTGTTTGAACTTAATGGAATTGAGTTAACATCTCAGTGTCTTCATGCAAACAGTGAGAACCGAGAACCTCAATGTGGTTACACCTGTGTGTATACGTGCCAATTCATGTGTGATATATATATATATATATATATATATAGTATATATATATATATATATACACACACACACACACACACACATATATAGGAAAAACTGCTAATGTGATGAATCACATTAGCAGCTGATGAGTGCACGACGCACAAAACAAGCTTGTATTGCTATGTATTAAAAGTTTTTTTTCCTACATCTATATTGATATTCTGCTCCTCATTTGTTGAGCACTTTTATCAGCACCACTGACGGTTTCGGGGGTGGGGGGGGTCAATTATATGTAAAATTCAGTCAAACAAATTCTTTATGAGACAGTACAAGCCTGTTTCATGCCATAAGTAATTGTACTATCTCATAAAGAATTTACTTACCTCACTGGATTATTTTGCTCCTTATTTGTTGAGCACTTTCCCTACCGTTGAGGGTTTCTTTTAACAAAGTTTTATATACACACACACGCATATATATAGTGTTTTTTTCCGAAACCCGTCAATGGTGTTGTTATATGCGCTCAACTAATGAGGAGCAGAATATCAATACTGATACAGGAAAAAAAATCTTTAGTTTGCTGATAATATGGACCACTTAGAGTAAATTATGTGTTGACTAAGGGACTTTATGTCAAAGAAAAAAAGAAAAGATGTAATAAATAGGATTGTTATTCCTAGTTTGTGGTTCCGGGGAGCAATTACAGTGTGACACAGACCCCGAGTGACGCTGGCTAGAGATGAAAGTAACTGAACTGTATGACTTAAGGATTTCTGTTAATAAAGTGATAAGTAGGGCAAGTAAAGCTTTAACCGTCCATTCTGTAGGGTTAAGTAAAGAATGAAACATAATGAAACATTTTTCTTCTTGTATCAGTATTGATATATATATGATGGCTTGTCAGTGCATGTTAATGTTTAATGTGCATGTACATTCACTCACGCTATTGTGTCAATCATGTCCAGGCCCATTTCCACACAGCAGTGAGCGTGATCTGCCTTGGGTTGGGTCAAGCCTGATACACAGTAGTAGCAGTCCCCCAGGATCTTGATACGCCTGCAGTGGTTTTCCTTCGACAGGAACAGAAAGACAATGACAGAAACATATTGTAATGTAAAATGTCCTCGTCCAAAAAAATGGACAACACACCATTGCAATAGCTAAAAGTGTTTCTCAAAAAAGGCTGAAATCACCTGCTGTCACCATCACAGTGAGACGGCTATCTCAATAAATATGTGTACTAAGATAGTATCTACACTGAATTAATATGGTGGGGTATTCTTTTTACGATGTGATGCCATGAAAAAATTTTTTTTTAAACCAAATCCAACTTTTGTAACTTTTTGAAAGAACTGGTACCTGAAGCAAAAGTGCAAGAAGGATTCAGCTAGCATGCATTGAAAAGTGTGACTTGCATGGCTCTTACATGGCAAGTCAACTTCAAATTAGAAAGTTTAAACTCACAAATGAAATGAGGAGGCAAAATCTGCATTGCTACCACATGCCTTCAGTGACACGCCCATCGAAGTGTATTTTCATCAAATGAGACCTGAATGACTAGGCACAATGTGGGAGTAGTACTGCAGTTTCCTCAACGCTCGTGTATATCATATCTGCGGCTTTGTGACAGTGTGTTTTTGTAGTTGAGGCCAACTCTAATTGCTCTGACATGCTCTTGAAGTAGAATCCCTCCCACACATTCCCAGAGAAATCAGCTATTTGTCACAGAGCGCACTGCGTGAAAACTCCCCGACAACACACTGCACATACAGGACACATGCACACGCAAACGCCGATAGACATACACGGGGGCAAAAGCGCACACGCTAACAAGTGTAGGCAAAGAAGCACACACAGAAACACAACTACATGCGACCATAAAGGTACTTCCGCTTTACACAAGAACGCACACACACAGGGTTTCCATTCGGCACGGTATCACACACAGTCATCAGAAGAACGGAGCGAGAGACAGACAGAGCTTAACCCGCAGGCATGTTCTGAGTGACAGAAACACACACACACACACACACACACACACACACACACACACACACACACACACACACACACACACACACACACACACACACACACACACACGTTTACTTAGGCCACTTTTGGGAACATTATATAGACTTGCATTCATTCCCTAGCCCTTAACCTTCCAATTGGGGACACGGCTTTAGTCCCCAATTGGAAAAGCCATCCCCAATTAACTGGTATTTAGTCTGAAATACGTCCCCGAAAGTAGGTGGGGAGACACCCTGGGCAGGCCATCACAGGGCTCTCTCTCTCACACACACACACACACACACACACACACACACACACACACACACACACACACACACACACACACACACACACAGAGACAATGCATGGGAAGCGCAGGGAGAAAGGTGGAGATGAGAGCAGAGGAGACGGGGTGCTCTGTGTTTCTGCTCACGAGAGCAGAAGGATTCTGGCGTGGGAGGATGTGAGAAGTCAGAATGAGGATGATAGTGCCAGAGCTAGGAACAGCGGCACCAGGATGTTGGAGTGTGCATGCATCTTGGTGTGTGCATGTGTCCGTGTTTGTCCGTGTGTGTGTGTGTGTGTGTGTGTGTGTGTGTGTGTGTGTGTGTGTGTGTGTGTGTGTGTGTGTGTGTGTGTGTGTGTGTGTGTGTGTGTTTGCATGCATGTGGTCTTTTCTGCAGAAATGATAACGAAAGCAGTGATCATCCACCAGCAAGCCGTATCAGGAACAAGCTGCAGGTTCTGCTTTACGTGTGTTTCTTGGATGCGCGCGTGTGTGGCGTTTGCACATAAATGCACATAAGTGTGCAAGTAATAGACAAATCACAGACCAGTGTGTATGTGTGTGTGTGTGTGTGTGTGTGTGTGTGCTTGGGGGGGGGGGCTGGGGTGGTGCAAACAGTCAGACAGGGTCAGCAGCTGTGACAGACCCGGTTAGAGATTGAATTTCCCTTCACTGACACGTGAGAGTATAAATCTCAATCAGGTCTCAGCTGCAGTGTCGGCTATATATGCTCACACACACGCACACACACACACACGCTATAAGTCATTTTTTATATCTCATATGATTTCCATATAATGGCTGTAGCAGTGATACTGAGCCCCATATCCCCTTGTTACTACCTTGATTCCTCTCCCCCTCCTCTGTTTCCCTCTTTCTCCGTCTTCCTCAACCCCCTCCCCCTCCTCTCTCTCTTTCTTTCTCTCTCCGTGCTAAGACATGACTGTTGCTGTTGGTGCAGCTCTGAACTCAAGATGGATAATCCACCTGGTCAATGTGACTCTTATGAATGTGTGTGAAAATACATGTGTGTGTGTGTGTGTGTGTGTGTGTGTGTGTGTGTGTGTGTGTGTGTGTGTGTGTGTGTGTGTGTGTGTGTGTGTGTGTGTGTGTGTGTGTGTGTGTGTGTGTGTGTGTGTGTGTGTGAAGGACAGAGGAGAGAGAGCACATGTGTCTACTATATTGCTGTGCCGGTATGAGTTGGTGGAAGTGCATGATATTCACTGTGTCCGAGATTTTTTTTGATATTCTTTTGGTAAAACGTTCTATGTGGAACATATAATCCATTATAAGTGTATTTATAATGAACTATAAACATATTTATATCATGTTATGACTCTATTGGTACATATTACAATTGTTTATGAAGCACATAATAATGTTTTATAAGCATGTAATAATGACTTATAGAGCATGTCTTTAATTTACTTCATCGCCCTCTATTTGAAAGCTTTCTCATGATACACCTGAGACTTTAAGTACATTACGACGGGTCTATGTAGAGTTTTATAAACCACCTTACATGCATTTTATTTCCTTTGCTTTAAGTAAAGTGAGTTAATCATTCATGGTGTATTATAAAGTGTTGTGAACAACTTTTTTGTGCGCTTTAAGTCAACTGAACAAATTATTCATATTGTATTACAGAACTTTACGAACCACGTGAAATGTCACTCACAACGCTTCACAACCACAGACTCATAATGTCCTGTAAGTCCCAGGTGGATTAAAGACAGGTTTCAAACAGAGCGTGACATGCTCTATAAGTCTTTATAAAACATGAAGATGTGCTTTATAACCAATTATAAATCACAGCAGGCTCTTGTAATTAATGCCATAAAACAATATAAACATATTCATAGTTCATTATACATCCACTTATAATGCATTATAAAGATGTACTTCTTAGAAAATTCTACCAAGTTTTCTTTACATGGTGGTACAAAATACCAGAGAAATGTGAAATATATATATCCATCCATTATCCAAACCGCTTATCCTGCTCTCAGGGTCGTGGGGATGCTGGAGCCTATCCCAGCAGTCATTGGGTGGCAGGTGGGGAGACACCCTGGACAGGCCGCCAGGCCATCACAGGGCCCACACACACACACACACACACACACACACACACACACACACACACACACACACACACACACACACACACATACACACACACACACACACACACATACACACCTAGGGACAGTTTAGTACGGCTGATTCACCTGACCTACATGTCTGGACTTTGAGAGGAAACTGGAGCCCCCAGAGGAAACCCACACAGGCACGGGGAGAACATGCAAACTCCACACAGAGCACGACCCAGGATGACCCACCAAGGTTGGACTACCCCGGGGCTTGAACCCAGGACCTTTTTGCTGTGAGGCGACCACGCTAACCACTGCATCAACGTGCTATATATACACTCACTGGCCACTTTATTAGGTACACCTTGCTAGTACCGGGTTGGACCCCCTTTTGCCTTCAGAACTGCCTTAATCCTTCGTGGCATAGATTCAACAAGGTACTGGAAACATTCCTCAGAGAGTTTGGTCCATATTGACATGATAGCATCACGCAGTTGCTGCAGATTTGTCGGCTGCACATCCATGATGCAAATCTCCCGGTCCACCACATCCCAAACGTGCTCTATTGGATTGAGATCTGGTGACTGTGGAGGCCATTTGAGTACAGTGAACTCATTGTCATGTTCAAGAAACCAGTCTGAGATGATTCGAGCTTTATGACATGGCGCGTTATCCTGCTGGAAGTAGCCATCAGAAGACGGGAACACTATGGTCATAAAGGGATGGACATGGTCAGCAACAATACTCAGGTAGGCTGTGGTGTTGACACGATGCTCAATTGGTACTAAGGGGCCCAAAGTGTGCCAAGAAAATATCCCCCACACCATTACACCACCACCACCAGCCTGAACCGTTGATACAAGGCAGGATGGATCCATGCTTTCATGTTGTTGACGCCAAATTCTGACCCTACCATCCGAATGTCGCAGCAGAAATCGAGACTCATCAGACCAGGCAACGTTTTTCCAATCTTCTATTGTCCAATTTTGGTGAGCCTGTGCGAATTGTAGCCTCAGTTTCCTGTTCTTAGCTGACAGGAGTGGCACCCGGTGTGGTCTTCTGCTGCTGTAGCCCATCTGCCTCAAGGTTCGACGTGTTGTGCGTTCAGAGATGCTCTTCTGCATACCTCAGTTGTAATGAGTGGTTATTTGAGTTACTGTTGCCTTTCTATCAGCTCGAACCAGTCTGGCCATTCTCCTCTGACCTCTGGCATCAACAAGGCATTTTTGCCCACAGAACTGCCACTCACTGGATATTTTCTCTTTTTCGGGCCATTCTCTGTAAACCCTAGAGATGGTTGTGCGTGAAAATCCCAGTAGATCAGCAGTTTCTGAAATACTCAGACCAGCCCGTCTGGCACCAACAACCATGCCACGTTCAAAGTCACTTAAATCACCTTTCTTCCCCATTCTGATGCTTGGTTTGAACTGCAGCAGATCGTCTTGACCATGTCTACATGCCTAAATGCATTGAATTGCTGCCATGTGATTGGCTGATTAGAAATTTGCGTTAATGAGCAGTTGGACAAGTGTGCCTAATAAAGTGGCCAGTGAGTGTATATATATTATATATTTCCATCCATCCATCCAGTATCCAAAAAACGGCTTACTCTGCTCTAAACCATAAACATTTAATTTGTAAACTGCAGCAGTTCTCACTGATACCCCACAGCAAGGCGGTCTCAGTTTTCCTCCCCAAGTCCACAAATAAATTCACATATGTTTAATTAGAGATTCAGTCCCCCTTAGGTGTGAATGTAAATGCAAATACATGTGTGTGTGGCCTGAAATGGACTCGCACACTCTCCGTGGTATTTCCCCACCTTTCACCTAATGTCTGCTGGGACAGATTTCAGCCCCCATGACAGTGAACCGACTAAAGCAGGTATAGAAGAAGCATGAACGGATGAATAAATGAAAGAATAAATAGGTGAACTGCAATCCAGCCGTGCATTGAGTCTTTTCCGTGAGGGAGACAGGCCTATTGTTAAGTGCCAACCAGTAAATGGGCTAGCAGCCAACTGTCTGACTGCAACTCACAAAGCCCACGGGGATCTGTGAGAAACGGCAAGATAAATGTATTATTTGCCCTGTAAGCCTGTTTATTATACCACGCCATATATTGATCCCAATACTGAATTGTCGCCGGAGAAACTGACAAAGGAGGGAGGGAAGTAAACGAAGGTCAAGAAGAAAGGGAATTTAAAGGTTAGAGCAATATATAGGTGGGATTAGAGACAGTAGAATTTGAGAGGGAGCCGGAGGGGCAACCGATTTTCTAGACGAAGAGGGCGAAGCATTTGTGTGTGTGTGCAAAGCAATTGACAGAAAATCTGCACTGTATCATATACCGTAGGCCTGTAAGCCTGTCTAGCGTTGTTCTCTGGGACAGAGGATTAGATGACTGATAGGTGATCTGCCGCCAGACTACTCTGATCGCATTAATTCTGACCACACATACACACACACACACACACACACACACACACACACACACACACACACACACACACACACACACACACACACACACACACACACACAACACTACTCAGCTAGCAGATCTTTGAAAAATACGAGCAACGGAGAGTAAAATAAATCCACTTTAATAAAAAAGAAAATCATGAGCAAATAAAAGCCATTTGCTTGTAAAAACCCATCTGACAGCCTTTAAAAACTCCATGCTGTGCTTTTAGGGTGGCAACTTACCGTGGCCAGTTCATCAAACTTCCCGAAGAGTTCATTGAGCAGCTTGACTAGCTCCTGAGCAGTACACTGTGAAGCAAGGCTTGTGAAACCTACGATATCTGCAAACAGAATGCTGCAAAGATAAATACAGAGAGAGCAGACAAGATATGAGAGAGAGGGAGAGAGAGAGAGAGAGAGAGGGAGAGAAAGAGAAATTTCAAATGAAGCGCACAACTCAGTGCTCCAAATAGGGTTACTCTAACACACAAAACATGTTGTGTCAGCAATCTATAAGAGCAAGAAATTGAGGGTGAGGGTAAAAATTTACATTAAAATGGTAGGTCCATTTCTTCTGAATAATATGGACATAGATCATGCAGGCACAGACATCATGGTTAACTGAGGATTAAAATGAGTTACTAATTGTAGTACTTTCTTTTTTTTGGGGCAGTTTTTATTGATTTTCAGTTATACCCAACATACACATGTTTGCAGCATGTAGCCTTCTGGGAATGAAAGTGTGTACAAGCAAATACCCTATCCATCCTCTCACCAAACCCAGCCCACCCCTCCCACCCATCCCTTCCTCTCAGCTTTCCCATGATTGTCCCCTGAGGTCCAGATCTTCACAAGAATTAATTGTCCACTGAGGTGTTTGTCTGTCCAAGGATTGCAGGAGTACATCGACATAGGGCAATATTCGGGGAATATTGTAAAGGTATTGCTTCAAAGAAAAAGGCAAGAAAGAAATCAAATATATGACTAAATAGATAAAAATTAGTTATACATATATATATATATATATATATATGTATATATATATGTAAATTAGGGGCAGCATGGTGGAGCAGTGGTCAGTGCGGCGGTCGCCTCACAGCAAGGTAGCAAGGTCCTGGGTTCAAGCCCCAGGTTAGTCCAACCTTGGGGGTTGTCCCAGCTCGTCCTCTGTGTGGAGTTTGAATGTTCACCCCGTGTCTGCGTGGGTTTCCTCCGGATGCTCCCGTTTCCTCCCACGGTCCAAAGACATGTAGGTCAGGCGAATCGGCAATACTAAATTGTCCCTAGGTGTGTGTGTGTGTGTGTGTGTGTGTGTGTGTGTGTGTGTGTGTGTGTGTGTGTGTGTGTGTGTGTGTGTGTGTGTGTGTGTGAGAGAGCCCTGTGATGGCCTGCCCAGGGTGTCTCCCCACCTGCCGTCCAATGACTGCTGGGATAGGCTCCAGCATCCCCGTGACCCTGAGAGCAGGATAAGCGGTTTGGATAATGGGTGGGTGGATATATATAATGATAACAGTAATAAAGATGGGTGGGGGGCCTCTGCTACCTCACTTTAACACTACTATTTAGTCTTCTTTATTTAATGTGATTTGTAAGCTCTTATAGTATTTTAAAAAAGGGTCCAAATCTTCCTAAAATTTTGCAGAGAACCTTTAATGGTATCGCTGACTTTCTCAAGTTTCAGAAACTGCAGTGTCTCTAATCCATCTCATAAATTTTGAAGAGGCTTGTGGGAAGATGGCGGTGTGAATTCAAATTTGCAGCAGTCTCACCCAGTCCCGTCCATGCAGTGTCTTTGTCCACGTCTGCGTCTAAGTGTGTTTTGTCTTCGTTTGATGGATGGGAGAGCTGGCGCTGGATTGGCTGGGAGAGCTTAGTCTGCTGCACCCTGTGGGCCCAGGGACCACAGCCCTGATTGGAGCTGCACCTGAAGAGGTAACACACCAAGGGCGGTCTGACAGGATGCGGAAGTGGGTCAGGCTAAGCTAACTGCTAGCCCATGCAGACCGGCAGTTCTGACAGTCATCCTGGCTGGCGTTCGTTCTCTGGACAGTGGAATTTTTGGACTGTGTTACACTGAGTGGACTGTGTCGTTAACTGTTGGTGTTTTTTTCGTTGCTTTGTTCTCTCTGTTTCTGTATGTTTGGTGGTGTCATTTTTGGGAAATTTGGAATGTGTATTTTTGTCTTTTGTGCTGCACTGCTGTGGGCTGGGGGGAACGGAATTTCGTTTCTTTTGTGTACACAAGTACATGAAAGAAATGGCAATAAATTGTTCCTGATTCCTTCCAGGAGAGAAGAATGAGACATCTGGCAATCAAGGAGGTAAATGCTATGCTTACATAAGCTTTGCCTTTAAGGGAATGAGTTTCAGGAGTAAATCAAAATAGGGCACATATGGGATTGGGAGTTATGTCTTTCTGAAATATTTTAGTATAGGCCTTAAAAATTCAGGCCCAAAATGTGCTAAGGTTGGGACAGGACCAAAACATGTGTATGTAGTCTGCTGGTTGACCTTTGCAATGATGGCTTCAGGACAATGTGGAGGGGAGAAGCCCATGGGCTGTTGGAGTGGCAAATGATGCCGAGACACTCCATATTCTTGAACACCTCCCTGGTGGTGGTGAGCTTGGCCTGGTCGAGGCGCTGAGCCCGAGCATAGACTGGTGGGCCAGTGGTGACAGTGTGGTGCTCCACTCCATGCTTGTCAGTGGAAGATGAGAAGGTGGACTGCGTGAGGACCGGGAACTCGGCGAGAAGCCGGAGAAAATCGTCTGCGGCGGAGAGCATCCTAGACTGGCTGGTGGAGTCCGCTCTGCTGAGGGTACACACATAGGAGCAGAAAGTGACAGTGTCTGTCAAGTGGCGGTTTTTGACATCCACCAGCAGCCCATAGGCGCATAGGAAATCCATGCGAGGGGGACAGCCACTTTTGCCGTGACAAAGTCCCAACCAAAACGCTGTCCTCCGAAACACAGCTCCACGTACCTAGTGTCATAAGTGCGGATGGGGCTGCCGTTAGCGGCGTCCATGGGGGGGCATATCCGCAGGACAGATGTCTACTCTCGATGCTGAAACTGCATGGAGATTGGCACCGCGTGGCCTTGGGTCCAAACTTTGTGTGTTAAAAACACAGGCCATGGTCCTGCCGCCGTTGAGGAGCTGCTGCCGTGGCTGCGGCTGTTGTGTCTCCAGGCAATGGTGAAAAAGTTTGGGCAGGAAAATACGCGGCCGCGCAGTGCTGTTGACCAGCTAGGAAACATTTACCAGCCTCCTCGGCCAGAGCACGACAGTCAGCGATGGCGATGTTTGCTAAACAGTTGATATCTGAGAAGGCAGTTGTCGCAGAAACAGTGCTGAATCTCCCAGGAGATCCAGCATCCAGTCTATAAGTTCAGACGACTTACTGTCACCGAGACCTTGTAGAGAAAAGAGCCAGCTGGCCAGCTCGGCATCAAAAAGTTCAAAAGTTTTCAACAGGTGAGTCTTGAGTGTCTCGTATTTATCCTGCTGCGGAGGATTTTTGAGGAGGCTCACCACTCCGGTTGTTGTTGAACTGCCGAGAGCCGATACCACATAATAGTATTTTGTGGCGTCCGTGCTGATTTCCCGCAATGCGAACTGCGCTTCTGTCCGGGCGATCCAAGCCGAGGCTGACGACTCCCAGAACTCCGGCAGCTTGAGAGAAACCGCATTAGTCGTCATGTTCACGAAGAGTTGTCTCTGGAAACGTCCAGCAGACATCATGTCGGGGTCACCAATGTGGAAGTTGCAGGAAAGTAGAGATGGACAGTTTCTCTCATTGACTACACGAACGCGTGTGCCATTTACTCTTCCGTACAAAAATCACAATCCCAGCAACATGGGGCTGCTCCCACAATCCTCCTCCTAGCTTTCTTAAAGGGCCTACCTAACCTACCTAACCCAGAACGTCAACCGATTATTGTGAATTCTGCCCATATAGTCCGCTACAAGAGCCTCATTTTCCTTGGACAGGGCCAAACAGGTGGATTCCAAGCCTGACAGTCTGTTCTCCATATCGTTGAGAGATGGTTCTACTTCTTGAACTGTTTGTCGTGCCAGTCGATGGCTGCTCGGTCAGCAGAAGTTGGATGGATAGTTTTGCTGTAATGCATTCCTCCATTGACTTCAGCAGTTTTTCCATGTCTGCCAGGGTTAGTGGCACATTGTTAGCTGCTTGCTGTACTTTTTTACTTGCTTCTGTTCTGTCATCTGGACTATTATCATTAGACTACTCTACTACTGACTGGCTTTGTTTTTTAGGGGACTTTCCCATGTTTATAACCCTTTAGCATGTGTTTGCACAGGTTTGGGCAGCAGGGTGGCCCAGTGGTTAACACTGTTGCCTCACAGCAATACGGTGCTGGGTTCGAACAGCAAGCCATCCCAGGACCTTTCTGTGTGGGGTTTGCATGTTCTCCCCATGTCCACGTGGGTTTCCTTTGGACACTCCGGTTTCATTCCACCATCAAAAAGACATGTATGTTAGAGTTAATACTCCTGCCCCTGGCCAAGGCAATAGGAAGAAAAAAACTGACGTTGGTCCCCGGGTGCTGCATGGTGGCTGCCCACTGCTCCTAGCTACACAGCTAGGATGGGTTAAATGCAGAGAGTGAATTTCATTGTGTGTATGTACAAATGACAAATACAGTATATTCTATTCATTCTATTCTAACTGTGGTGATAAATTGTGCATTATTCAATGTTAGACAGGATTTAAATAGCTCCCAGTTTGCGACCTCTGACATTAGTCAAACAAGAAGTCCCCCTAATTGTAGTATGAAGCTTTCTGCCAGAAAGCTTCAGGAGCTAACCTTAACCAGTCTTAACCTAACATAGCCTCAGCCTAACCTTAACCTTAACCTAATGCTTAGCTTAACCTAACTGATAGATAACCCACAGCACAATATCTGGCTGCTTGAGTAAAGGGGTTGGAAGGCTTTCTGGCAGAAATTTCTCCCACAACCCATTTACATTTTTCTCATACAGCATTACCGTAGTTAGTTACCCACATTTTCTCATTTAGCAAGTACTATAGTCTGAATTTCAGATCATTTTTTAAAAAAGAATTAAGCCTACCTCTAAATCTATTCAATTACAGGACTAAATTTCCTGCTGCTGGCTTGCATAGGAGGGCTGCGGAGGGTGTTGAAAACCACTTAGCCCACAGCTGCTCACCCACCAGCAGTCCAGATGGCAACAAAACAAGGTGTTATGGATCTTACTAACTCCAAAGAATTTCACACATCCCGGTCAAAAATGTACTCCTGCCCACAGTTTAAGAGTGGGAATGCGTGAGTGTGAGACTCCTCTGCCAAATTGTGACTTTCGCAGCAGGCCTCTCTTTGCATCGTGACTGGTTTATCATGCTCACTAAGCAGTGCAGCAGTTGCTCTGGAAGCTGATGTATGCAAAGCTTGGATCAAGACTGCCTCTGCTGAAGAGCTCTGTTTTGTGATATTTCTTTGAATGCTGCCATGTCGGGGGTCGTGCTGGTGTACTCCTTTCTCTGTGCTGCTGTGGAGGAAGAGAGAAGTGGGGGTGGGAGGAGAATGGGAAGAGTGGAGGTGGGAGCAGGGGGTTGTGTTTGTATGCGTGTGTTGGTGTGTGTGTGTGTGTGTGTGTGTGTGTGTGTGTGTGTGTGTGTGTGTGTGTGTGTGTGTGTATGCATGTGTGCTTAAGGTTAGTCATTTATTTCTGATGGTTAAGGGTAGGGTTAGGGGCTAGGGAATGTGTGTAGTCAATGAAGGTCCTCACAAGTGTAGAAAAACCAATGTGGGTGTGTGTGTGTGTGTGTGTGGCGTGTTTGTTTGTGTGTGTCTGTATGTGTGCTAATGTGTTTGTACCGCCTCCCTGGAGACAGGCGGAGGTTGGCTTGCTGGGCACAGCAGCATGGTGTTTGGTGGAGTGCCAGAGTAGTAGAGGTGAGTGAATGGGTGGCTGTTCACAGCTGTGGGCAAATGTGGGAAGAGAGTAGACAGACAGACGGAGAGGAAAATACAGACAGTGAGTGGAGAGGATTGCCTCTTGACAGGAGGGCTGTTGACCTGCTACCTAGCCCTTCACTCCCACACTCAAAACTGATACCGCTATCTCATTTTCTTTACCGCCTCATTTGAACATGATCAGTTAAACTGCCGGCCCAGGTCAAGTTCCTCTGTTTAATATCTACTCCATACCAAGTGCAATGGACGTAGCTCCAGAGCGTCATGATAAGGTTTCCTTATTCAAGTCTGAGGGTTGTGTTGCACAGGAGGCAACGTAAAAATGTTGCCAATGTCGTGGAGTCAGTTATATTTTCATTTGAATTTGTTATGCTGACCGCTGTTTTATCTGCATAACTCTCAGGCCCATTCAAATGGATAGAAAGATTTTGTTTCTTTCTCTTGTTCTTTTATTTTATTTTATTTTTTATGGGGGGGGTACATTATTGTAATTATAAATCATAATTCGGGGTTTAAGTTTTTTTTAATGTTGTACAGTCAAACTCTCCACCAAACTGGAGCAGATCGATGTTGTCTTCAAAATGGGTAAAATCAAATTTTGCTCCCTGGCTTTTTTGTCCCGTCTATCATAGTCGCGCCCAGCTTTTACACCTCCCTGCTCTCAAACTGTCTGCCGCTTGGTAGTCTTTGGTGTGCAAGTAGTAAGTGGTTTGCAATATACAATTAGCCAACGCTAGCTAGTTTGCTGAAAATGCAACTACCTCAGACATGGCTGATCCATTGTTGTGCGACACCTGTGGGTCAACCTTCCTCAAAAGTGAGTAAACACATAATTCCCAAACAGGAAAATTTACAGCATGTGTGAGCATTTTCATGGAAAACACCAAACTTTTGAGTCAGATACTGCATCCCTTTGCTGTGCCCATTTCAGTCTTATAAAGCTCAGCCAATGCTGTATTAATTTATGGAGCAAGAATCCCTGCAGAACTTTTGTCATCTAAATCGTTCTGTAGCTATATGACATAGGCCAGCAGCCTATAAATGATGCATTTGCTATTGTGTTTTCTCCCATAATTGCCTCGGTTCAACCCAACTACAAGTCTGTACATTGTCGAGTTGATATTTGCACCCCATCATATGAATTTGGATCAAGATTATTTGATTAAATAATATAAATGCGCTATATAGTATAGGTAAGATTCATTGTGTTTACAGTTTGCATGTGTTCCCCTCCATTTGTCATTCAAGTCTGTTGTGTGCGGAGCTCGTTGGTGCATAAAATCAATTTATTCAGTCAAAACACTGGTAAGAGCATGTCTTATTGATGTATTGCACTTTCAAGGTGTTTTCCCAATCATTTTTGAATGAATTAAAGTCACTGAAATGGGTCTTTAGAGAGCAGGATAGCATCAGTAATCAGGAGGCAGAGTTTAAACCACCTGTCAAAAACCTCGCGGAGGTGTCCTTAAGCCAGAATCTAAATCCCTTGCTACTTCAAACAAAAAGCTATCCTTAATGATTACTCTTATTCTTATGCCTCGGGCACTTTTGTCTGTTTATCGCTTCCTCCACTGTTCTTCCTACATAGAATCTGGGCCTCCTATTAATAATGAATTTCTTTTTTTCCCCTTTATTCTATCCCAATTTGGCATGTTAGATTCTGTTGTTTTACCGTAGTACCGCCATTGCACAACTTCTACGGCGAGTGGAGAGGGCCTAGACTAGCCATGTGTGCCCGTCAATACACGTGGAATCACCAGCTGTTTGTTTTCACCTGCCAGCTGTAGGTTTCTCAGGGGGGACATGTCAACGGTGTGGGCCCACATGGCCAACGCATCCCCCTGAAGCTGTATAGGTGCCCCATTGTCAATAGGAGTCGTTAGTGGCGATGGTGGGACACATTTCCCCTGCTGGCTCCCCACCAAGGAGCCCTGCCAGTTGCACTTCCTCCAATGCCCGACTGAGCCGGAGGCAACACCCAGATATGAACTGTGAACCTCAGTGTTGAGAAGCTAGCATATTCATCCACCTCAACACCCAAGCATCCCAGTGATGAGCTTCTCCCAACTGTATAGATGATGGCCCATAGTCTTTAAATGAACAGATGGGCATTTCTGCTCAAATCTGCATTATCTGGCTGGCACACTCAAGAAAGCTACTATAGGGCTTTTGATGAACTTGGCTCGGAGAGTATTGCTTGGTATTGCGGTCTAGTGAAAACTTATGGCAAAGGCTTTATTTGGCAAGGTCTTCCAGTGCTACCTGCTTTGAATATTCCCAACTCTATTAACAGCGATATTAAAATGTTGCCAGTCATGTGTGAAGTACCAAAGGAAAAGACAATTATCCACTGGGAACAGCACATTTTATCCAGTCTGACTTTAAGTGGTGGCCATTCTGCCGAACCCCGTCTTCTCTCTTTAATCTACAGTCTTTTTGCTACTGTGATGGCTAGTCTTAACAGCTCCCCTTCTATTCCTGACCTTGACGTCACAGCAGGTGACACCTGGATCAAATCCCTCCAGTCTCAACACACATCTCTCCGGCCCACTGTTGTCATGACACCCCCATACCTGACGTTGTCATGACGTTGGATGTATATCTTGTGAAATATCCTCTCAGGTGGTTTCAGGAAGTCCTCCTTCATCTCCATGGCAACGTTCCTGGGCAGCAGGCTCATTAAAAGGCGTTCCTTTTGAGGGAGGAGTTTGAAAAAGAAAAACAAGACAAGATGGGTTTAGACCCCAAGATTGGTGGGCTTCCTGCACACACACACACACACACACACACACACACACACACACACACACACACACACACACACACACACATAAACAAACATACCCATACATACTGACTCCTGGACCTCACTGGTATAATGAACATATCTCTTACAGTAGGTTCTTAGTGTTCATACCCAATGATGCTGGTCGTGACCTTAATGAAAAAACATACAAAACTTGAGTAGTAACAGGTACAGTTTCATTTCTTTAGGTAAAACACTATAAATAGCGTTTTGCATTTTTCTTCTGTGTTGTAAGCTCTGTCACACAAAATTCAGAGCAGTCTGAGCGGCACCACTTGAACGTATGTTTGAAACAATGTCACAATTATGAATATACAATGAATCATTTACACTCCATAGAGCATCTACTGAATGGTTTCTGTAATGCGGGATCATAAAGGCAGCCAGGGCTTTTCTGTTGGTTCCTCTAAAACCATCATTCATTTATCAAACAGCTATATCACAGGGGCTGCTATGTTCCTAAAAATACACCCGCACCAGAGAGATGATTTCACTTGCACACTAATAATGTGATTCTCTCTGAGAAAAATGTTTTTATTTTCAGATATTGTAGGTGAAGACTAATTTAACATGTAGCTGGCATTTAGTATATACGTGTGTGTGTGTGTGTGTATATACATACATATACATACATACATACATACATACATACATACATACATACATACACACACACACACACACACACACACACACACACACACACACACACACACACACACACACACACACACACACACACACACACATATATATATATATATATATATATATATATATATATATATATATCCATCCATTATCCAAACCGCTTATCTCTCAGGGTTGCGGGGATGCTGGAGCCTATGCAAGCAGTATTGGGCAGCAGGCGGGGAGACACCCTCGACAGGGCACCATGCCATCAATTAATCAATCACTGCATTTTATATAGCACTTTTCTAGCTGCAGTAGCCACTCAAAGCACTTTGTGATTTGCTGTTATTTTCCTTTGAAATCTGGTAATAGTTTGCAGTCCCTGCCAAAAGTTCCTCGGGTTGTTCAAGGCGAGGTTGGACTCCATCTGTTGTCTGTACTCCCTCTCTGCCTGTTTGATCGCTGTTCTTAGGCCATCATAGGGCTGGCACACACACATTCACACCTAGGGACAATTTAGTACGGCCGATCCACCCCACCTACATGCCCCCGGATGCGGGAGGATACCGGAGCCCCAGGAGGAAATGTACACAGACACGGGGAGAACATGCAAACTCCACACAGAGGACGACCCGGGACAACCCACCAAGGTTGGACTACCCCGGGGCTCGAACCCAGGACCTTCTCCCTTCTTGCTGTGAGGCAACCGCACTAACCACTGCGCCACCATATATATATATATATATATATATATATATATATATATATATATATATATATATATATATATATATATATATATATATATAAATCCAGTGAGTCAAGGAAATTCTTGATGAGTCAGTACAAGTCTGTTTATTTGGCTCCTTATTTGTTGAGTACTTTCCCTACCATTGAGTATTTCTTTTAACAAGGTTATTTAAATACATACATACATACATACATACATACATACATACATACATACATACATACATACATACATACATACATACATACATACATACATACATACATACATACATACATACATACATACACACACAGTGTGTGTGTGTGTGTGTGTGTGTGTGTGTGTGTGTGTGTGTGTGTTAATCAGCTGTGGACTCGGGTTGATCCTTGCACTCAATTCATGCTGGGATGAGCTCCAGCAGCCCTCGCAACAATGACCAGGATAAGCGGGCCGAGGAAATGGATGGATGGATAGTGTTCAGTGTGTACATGTGTGGGAGTGTATCTGTGAGTTTGTGTGATACAGCCAGGTCACCTACAGGATTTCTTCAGTTCTCATGTATTCACATCGAAATTTCAATTTATTGGGCAACACAAATATGACTAAAAGAAGGGGCTAGTTTCTTTTTTTAATCTTTTTATTTTTTTACCCCCCCCCCCCTTTTCCTCCCCGATTGTACCCAGCCAATTACTCCATCCCAGTCGCTGCTCCACGCCCTCTGCCAATCCGTGGAGGGCTGCAGAGTAACACATGTCTCCTCCGATAAATGTGGAGTCATCAGCTGCTTCTTTTCACCTGACAGTGAGGAGTTTCGCCAGGAGGACGTAGCGCATGGAAGGATCACGCTATTCCCCCCAGTTCCCCCTCCCCCCTGAACAGGCGCCCCGACCGACTAGAAGAGGCGCTAGTGCAGCGACCAGGACACATACCCACATTCGGCTTCCCACCCGCAGACATGGCCAATTGTGTCTGTAAGGACGTCCGGCCAAGCCGGAGGTAACGTGGGGACTCGAACCGCCGACCCCTGTGTTGGTAGACAACGGAATAGACCGTCACGCTACCCGGATGCAAGAAGGGGCTATTTTCCATGTGTGCACCAAATGGGTGCCCTTGAATAAAAATCTGAAATGTGGGTGGTAATTACAGCAAAATGTTGGCCAGGAGAGAGATGAAGGAGTTAGGGAGGTTTCTAGGAGAGAGATGTAGGAGTTAGGGAGGTTTCTAGGAGAGAGATGTAAGAGTTAGGGAGGTTTCTAGGGGAGCTATGTAGTGGTTAGGGAGGTTTCTAGGAGAGAGATGTAGGAGTTAGGGAGGTTTCTAGGGGAGAGCTGTAGGAGTTAGGGAGGTTTCTAGGAGAAAGATGTAGGAGTTAGGGCGGTTTCTAGGGGAGAGATGTAGGCGTTAGGGAGGTTTCTATGAGAGAGATGTAGTGGTTAGGGAGGTTTCTAGGAGAGAGATGTAGGAGTTAGGGAGGTTTCTAGGAGAGAGATGTAAGAGTTAGGGAGGTTTCTAGGGGAGATATGTAGTGGTTAGGGAGGTTTCTAGGAGAGAGATGTAGGAGTTAGGGAGGTTTCTAGGGGAGAGCTGTAGGAGTTAGGGAGGTTTATAGGAGAGAGATGTAGGAGTTAGGGCGGTTTCTAGGGGAGAGATGTGGGAGTTAGGGAGGTTTCTATGAGCGAGATGTAGTGGTTAGGGAGGTTTCTAGGAGAGAGATGTAGGAGTTAGGGAGGTTTCTAGGAGAGAGATGTAAGAGTTAGGGAGGTTTCTAGGGGAGATATGTAGTGGTTAGGGAGGTTTCTAGGAGAGAGATGTAGGAGTTAGGGAGGTTTATAGGAGAGACATGTAGGAGTTAGGGAGGTTTCTAGGAGAGAGATGTAGGAGTTAGGGAGGTTTCTAGGAGAGAGATGTAGGAGTTAGGGCGGTTTCTAGGGGAGAGATGTAGGAGTTAGGGAGGTTTCTAGGAGAGAGATGTAGGAGTTAGGGCGGTTTCTAGGGGAGAGATGTAGGAGTTAGGGAGGTTTCTAGGAGAGAGATGTAGGAGTTAGGGAGGTTTCTAGGAGAGAGATGTAGGAGTTAGGGAGGTTTCTAGGAGGGAGATGTAGGAGATAGGGAGGTTTCTAGGGGAGAGATGTAGTGGTTAGGGAGGTTTCTAGGGGAGAGATGTAGGAGTTAGGAAGGTTTCTAGGGGAGAGATGTAGGAGTTAGGGAGGTTTCTAGGGGAGAGATGTAGGAGATAGGGAGGTTTCTAGGGGAGAGATGTGGGAGATAGGGAGGTTTCTAGGGGAGAGATGTGGGAGTTAGGGATGTGAAGGGGCATAACGAGAAGTCCTGTGTTAATGATTTTACGCTGAAGAGCATTTCCAAACACTTCACTGCAGCCAAGAGGAAACTGCAAACTGCTGATGGGTTCTGAGATTGTTATTGACCCAGCAAGTCAGTTTACCACACAGACATACAGCAGTTACACATTTGGCAATCAAGTGGAGTGGTGGAGTCACCTCAGCACAACACCCAAGAGAACACATGTGAGACCCACATCTGACAGAACAACCCAAGTTAAGCGATAACCAAAGCCTGTTTGACGGGTGAAATTCGGTTCAAGCTCTAGAGGTTTGGTTGTGGGCAGATCAGCAGTTTGGGGGCTTGCTGTTGATAGATCCCAATCCGGTGTGTGTGTGTGTGTGTGTGTGTGTGTGTGTGTGTGTGTGTGTGTGTGTGTGTGTGTGTGTGTGTGTGTGTGTGTGTGTGTGTGTGTGTGTGTGTGTGTGTGTGTGTGTGTGTGTGTGTGTTTGTGTGTGTGTGTGCGCATGTCGCTCCTTCCCCAGATAAACTGTGACCTTTAGCAGAGTAGGGAGGCCATGAAAGCAATCTGCTTTTGTAATTACCTGTCAGAAGGGAGCCTGTTACTGCTGGGAAAAACACAGCACATCATCATCTAATCTACAAAGCACAGGTGCTAAGTGTGTGTGTGTGTGTGTGTGTGTGTGTGTGTGTGTGTGTGTGTGTGTGTGTGTGTGTGTGTGTGTGTGTGTGTGTGTGTGTGTGTGTGTGTGTCAGTGTGTGTGTGAATGAGTGAGTGTGTACAGGATGCGTTGTGTATATCGAGGTGAGGTGTGTATATAGCGGGGTATGATACAGTACAGGTGGGATAAGGGATTATTATCGCTCTTGTTCGGCGTTGGCATGTATGGAAATGTGGGGGGTGGAGGGGTTAGGTGTATAACTACGTGTTTGTGTGTTAAAGTTGCCTGGTTGTTGCTTAGTTAAATCAGTTTGTGTAGGCGTGTGCGGAGAGGGGGAGAACGTGTGGCACCGGTGCATGTGCTGCAGTAATTGTTCTTTCCTTAAATAGCTGCTGTCATAGTTACTCTGTGCCTGTGGGCAGGGTGTTAGAGCACGTTGGCACCTGAAATCTTTAAAATTCTCCAAGTTCTCAAGCTCTGGCAAAGTGTGGCTATATGGAGAGTCTATGCATATTTACATAAATGTGTGTGTGTGTGTGTGTGTGTGTGTGTGTGTGTGTGTGTGTGTGTGTGTGTGTGTGTGTGTGTGTGTGTGTGTGTGTGTGTGTCCATGCTTGCGTGCATGTGCGTGTATGTGTTTGTTTGCATGCAGGCATTTGCGTGACACCTGCATGTTGCACGCCTCACCTGCTTTTCGTTCTCATCTTCGAGTCTCAGTCTCTCCTCTATGCAGTTGCGTGCTTGCAGGAAAACCTTCCTCTGGGTGCGCTCCGTCAGAATTCTTACAAACACCCCTGACAGGTTCACGCTGACGAACAGCACCGCGTTGGCCACCAGCTGCACACAAACATGAACAGGCATGCAGACAACATTTGCAGCGTGTTTGTGCAAGTGCACGTGTGCGAGTGCGCGCACGTGTTCAGCTAATGTGAGCAGTTGCACACGTACAAGAGTGCATTTCCGTGCGTGCATGTAAATGTAATATCTATGGTAGGTCTGTGTGGTACATGAATGTCTGATTTGGTGTGTATTTATGGGTGGGGGGGGCACTAGGTTAGACATTACACTGCCTGATTAATCCATGGACTGTCAGACATCAAGGTCAACACGTGGATTAAAATGAACTGTGCTGTGGGTGTTTACCTCGAGAGTAAAAACTGTGGGCTACCACGGGATGGTTAAGAGACATCGAGACAGAAAGAGATGGATTATCGGTTATTGATCGCAGACTATTGATTCTTTCAGACAATGTGGTGGTGACCTTAAGTAACTATTCTTTGTGGGCTTTTCTGAAAGGTCAGAGGTGAAAGTTGAAAGACTATCCAGTGGTATTAGATCAATTAAATATGTCTTCAGTATATCCACTCATTTCTCCTCATCTGGACATCTCACGGGTGTCCAACACGCAGAAGGACCACTTCACAAACCAAATGTGTGACCTCAATCAAAAGGTTAGCTGAACTGACATTGCCACCTGACTCTCTTATCACAGATGCATATAAGTCTGCGTGTCAGATAGTGTCAGATATACAAAATAAACCATCAGAAATGTCATAATGACCAAAACCTAAAAAAAAAGCCCCACAAAGGTAACATGTTTTACAGGGAAACAGTGTCAAGTGGATTGATTCTGTCTTATTAAGACCCACTTCACAATCTTCTTTATCGCTGCAAGTAGCCTAGTTGGCCCAATGAAACTGACCTGTAGTCAGTTTGTTCAAATTCTTCTGAGGGGTAGGAGTCTGCAAGCATTTTGATCTTCCCTCACGGATTACATTAAAATCTGTTCTTGACAGGTGAGGCGTTTGATGACATTTGTTGACCGCACCATCGAGCCCCTGTCAAATCACTGTTTTGAGGACGGACTCGATGTCAGACTCTCTTTTGGGAAATAATAGAAGAAAAATAACTCCGAAGTATACGGCCAGTTTTCAGTACAAATATGTGTGGTGTTTTGGAGTCTGTCTATTACAGTGCCCTGGGGATCATTTCAGGTGACCCATCATTGTGAGTTGTATTCAAGACCGGTAGTCCCTCGCTATAGGAAGCAAACAGTACATTTCACCATTCTTTTGCATTGCTCTTTTATCGCCATACGTATTATTAGTCTTGACTGTTTGACATACAGCACTTACGTGCAGAAAATCATTGTTTAAGAGATGCTGTTTTTCTTGCCATATTTTAGCAAGAAAGCTTTCCATTTTAATGCTTTCCATTCAGACTTTAGTGAAAATTGGATATATTTGATCTCAGGCACCTCTGTGCTATTTCAACACTATACAATATATACCTACTTGTCTTGCCAAAATGCAGCAGACATGTATCGCTTATGCTTTTGTTTGTCTGTGTCTCTTTATTTGTGTATCTTTCATTGTTTAATTTGTACTTGTGTGGCAGGGCCCCACTGTAAGTAAGAATTTAGTCTCAGTTGGGCTTTTCTGCATAAATAAAGGAATCAATGAATGTTTTATGGGTCAAAAATCACTATAAAGTGCCTTTGGTGTCCTCATCTGAATTACCCAGTCATCATGGACATATTGTAAAATAAGGAAATTATGAGGTTTTATGGTGAATGGCCAAACATTTACACACGTACCAGTACTGTGATAAGTCTCTTGATATGTGTTCCCCTCATTTTATACAGTTTTTCTTGATTAAGTGTGCGTGATTTTGGCATGCTGCCTTGCTAAGTTCAGTTCGTGTAATAAGTGGTTAAATGACCCAAAATTAAAATACTATTTATATTATATTTTATTTCTCAACAAGTTCTTTGATAAAAACAAGTCATTTTGATCATTTATATTCTATTGTCACAGTAATAGTGAACATTTTGCACATGTCCCTGAAATTGCTGTCCACCCTGTCATTATGGGGCGACTGCCCCTTTAAGAAACCGGATGACGTAACCAGGAACATCACCGCCCCTATTTTGTCTTTCTTCAATGGAGGCTGAAACAATTGCTGCAAGTACAGTAAGCATCTATGTTTGTGTTTCCTAATTTTCACCCTATCGTGTTTGTAGTTGGATGTTGTCAAGCTTAACGCGTCCACCCTGCCATAGTGAAATATCAATTCATACAAGAACTTTTCAGAAATTCAAACTATATTTGTTAAACAGTACACCTTCACAGTGAAGCACTTTTCAAACCGAAGGTCCAACGTGTGTTCATTAAATGCTAACGTTAGCAAAAAATGTCCCCCCTGTCGTTGCCCACCCATCACCAAGCCTTCCATGACAGGGAGGTATGGTACATGACAGGGAGGTCACGTGTGTAGCTCTTGCCACAGCATGGTCATGTGACACATATTCCAACAGTTACTGTTTACACACATAACAGGAGATGCTACACATAGCAGGAGTGGACGATATGGACTTTTTGGCGATATGGGTATCAGCCTTGATGATGATGATGATAATTTGACGATACTTTACAAACTTTTTGTTGTGGTTAAAAGTAAAGCGTATTAAAATAAATTTCTATGGCACACGCGCAACTGCCATGGTG
Source organism: Lampris incognitus (assembly GCF_029633865.1). NCBI lineage: Eukaryota > Metazoa > Chordata > Actinopteri > Lampriformes > Lampridae > Lampris > Lampris incognitus. The sequence goes on along the minus strand of NC_079213.1, from coordinate 72,487,561 downwards.
GGCTATGCATGGCAAGTTGTGGTCACTCATCCAATCGTGGACGACCTGAGAGGGTCGTCTGCTGCTGCCCCCTGTCTCATCGAACACTACCTTGCTGCACCTACAAGTGCAGTACTGATGCATCGTGGGTCTGGACAGTTTACTGCTTCTCTTTTTTTTAATCTCACTACAGGTACCTGCAATAGCTGTCGTAAAAGGTACTATGAGAATCTGTCAAGCCATCAGTTTGACACCCAGCCAGATGATGCACAGACACATTTCTGTGTCTGTGTAAAAGGGAGCAAGGTGTTTAGGCCTGCCCCTGCTTTAAGCTTCAGGAGGCCACCCCATAGCTGATGCTCCTCTTTTATCTGATCAGTCCCCAGAATGTGGAAAGACACCAGATAACCCTAGGAGACCAGACATTTTTGAGTTAAAGCACACTGGAGACTGTGGCGTTGTTAATTACGACAGTGAAGTCTGCCCATGTGTCATCATGGATGTGGAAGGGCACAGTGTGCAAGTGTTTGCGCCGCAATGGCACAAATAAGTTCTGTTGGCCAGATCCCCAGCAGGACATCAGTTGGTACCATGATGGGCAGCTACTCTGCCTAAGGCCAGAACCACAAGCTCTGGACAGGCGCTCTCTACAGACTGAGCCATCTGTTTGTAAGTATGTGGAAAACAGTGATGCAGAGAATTGATTCTACCTCCAAATTTAACACCACAATATTTTGGGGTTTTTTTTTTCAACCAACCGTTGAGTTTTTTTTAAACTGGCTGGTATTTTCCCAAGTCAAAACCACTTTTTTATAGCTAATCTGAAAAAGTGAGTGACATTATGTATTTTTAGCAAATTTCCTGAAGGGAGTGTTTTAATAGCAATGCCATATTGCTATAACCTGTGTTCACATTTGTTCAATTAACTGATAGTGAAGTGTTCCCTGAAATCAATCTTTGCAATGCTTAAGGGTTTTGCTGTTGTTTAATAAACCATGTGTTCTCCACTAGTTCGCCCGTTAAAGCCTTCGTCCAGCCTGTCACCTTCACGTTGAATGAAGACAAACCCAAGTCACAAGTTAAGCAACAGCTTTTATGTGATTTCTTTATAAACAGGCGTTTTTGGAGCGTTTTGACCAGATATCTTTCTTGCATTTCTTTTCCAAATTAAATCGACCACAGAATTTCATAGGGGAAACAAAATATTTTGCAGTAATTTCATTATTATCGCAAGGCTTTTCCCCATTAATCAAAACATATTGTTGAGAAGGGGACTACATATCTTTCCGGGAAAATGTACATTTTATAAACAACTATGCAATGAAAATGTGTTTATGTTGAATGTGTCCATGACAGGGTGGACAAGTTTCTAGCAGCCTACGGTGAATATCAAGTTAAACGGGAAAGCTCAGCTTTTCTTTTTGGGAACTGTGACGTCTCAGAGGCTCTTTGTGGCGATTTTGACCCTTTTTCTCGTAACACCGTTTCAGCACCCAAGAGTG